>NW_025536752.1:0-50365 GCF_020615455.1 Coregonus clupeaformis
CTCTGATCAATGTTTCAGTAGACCTACTCCCTCTGATCAATGTTTCAGTAGACCTACTCCCTCTTATCAAATGTTTCAGTAGACCTACTCCCTCTGATCAATGTTTCAGTAGGCCTACTCCCTCTGATCAATGTTTCAGTAGGCCTACTCCCTCTGATCAATGTTTCAGTAGGCCTACTCCCTCTTATCAATGTTTCAGTAGGCCTACTCCCTCTTATCAATGTTTCAGTAGGCCTACTCCCTCTTATCAATGTTTCAGTAGACCTACTCCTCTGATCAATGTTTCAGTAGACCTACTCCCTCTGATCAATGTTTCAGTAGACCTACTCCCTCTTATCAATGTTTCAGTAGACCTACTCCCTCTGATCAATGTTTCAGTAGGCCTACTCCCTCTGATCAATGTTTCAGTAGACCTACTCCCTCTGATCAATGTTTCAGTAGACCTACTCCCTCTGATCAATGTTTCAGTAGACCTACTCCCTCTTATCAATGTTTCAGTAGACCTACTCCCTCTGATCAATGTTTCAGTAGACCTACTCCCTCTGATCAATGTTTCAGTAGACCTACTCCCTCTTATCAATGTTTCAGTAGACCTACTCCCTCTGATCAATGTTTCAGTAGACCTACTCCCTCTGATCAATGTTTCAGTAGGCCTACTCCCTCTGATCAATGTTTCAGTAGACCTACTCCCTCTGATCAATGTTTCAGTAGACCTACTCCCTCTGATCAATGTTTCAGTAGGCCTACTCCCTCTGATCAATGTTTCAGTAGGCCTACTCCCTCTGATCAATGTTTCAGTAGACCTACTCCCTCTGATCAATGTTTCAGTAGACCTACTCCCTCTGATCAATGTTTCAGTAGACCTACTCCCTCTGATCAATGTTTCAGTAGACCTACTCCCTCTGATCAATGTTTCAGTAGACCTACTCCCTCTGATCAATGTTTCAGTAGACCTACTCCCTCTGATCAATGTTTCAGTAGGCCTACTCCTCTGATCAATGTTTCAGTAGACCTACTCCCTCTGATCAATGTTTCAGTAGACCTACTCCCTCTGATCAATGTTTCAGTAGACCTACTACCTCTTATCAATGTTTCAGTAGACCTACTCCCTCTAATCAATGTTTCAGTAGACCTACTCCCTCTGATCAATGTTTCAGTAGACCTACTCCCTCTTATCAATGTTTCAGTAGACCTACTCCCTCTGATCAATGTTTCAGTAGACCTACTCCCTCTGATCAATGTTTCAGTAGACCTACTCCCTCTGATCAATGTTTCAGTAGGCCTACTCCCTCTGATCAATGTTTCAGTAGACCTACTCCCTCTGATCAATGTTTCAGTAGACCTACTCCCTCTGATCAATGTTTCAGTAGACCTACTCCTCTTATCAATGTTTCAGTAGGCCTACTCCCTCTGATCAATGTTTCAGTAGACCTACTCCCTCTTATCAATGTTTCAGTAGACCTACTCCCTCTGATCAATGTTTCAGTAGGCCT
Source organism: Coregonus clupeaformis (assembly GCF_020615455.1). Taxonomy (NCBI): domain Eukaryota; kingdom Metazoa; phylum Chordata; class Actinopteri; order Salmoniformes; family Salmonidae; genus Coregonus; species Coregonus clupeaformis. The sequence continues at coordinate 1,494 of NW_025536752.1, forward strand.
ACTCCCTCTGATCAATGTTTCAGTAGGCCTACTCCCTCTGATCAATGTTTCAGTAGGCCTACTCCCTCTTATCAATGTATCAGTAGACCTACTCCCTCTTATCAATTTTTCAGTAGACCTACTCCCTCTTATCAATGTTTCAGTAGACCTACTCCCTCTGATCAATGTTTCAGTAGGCCTACTCCCTCTGATCAATGTTTCAGTTGGTCTACTCCCTCTGATCAATGTTTCAGTAGACCTACTCCCTCTGATCAATGTTTCAGAAGGCCTACTCCCTCTTATCAATGTTTCAGTAGACCTACTCCCTCTGTCAATGTTTCAGTAGACCTACTCCCTCTGATCAATGTTTCAGTAGACCTACTCCCTCTGATCAATGTTTCAGTAGACCTACTCCCTCTGATCAATGTTTCAGTAGGCCTACTCCCTCTGATCAATGTTTCAGTAGACCTACTCCCTCTGATCAATGTTTCAGTAGACCTACTCCCTCTGATCAATGTTGCAGTATACCTACTCCCTCTGATCAATGTTTCAGTAGACCTACTCCCTCTTATCAATGTTTCAGTAGGTCTACTCCCTCAGATCAATGTTTCAGTAGACCTACTCCCTCTTATCATTGTTTTAGTAGACCTACTCCCTCTTATTCAGTAGACCTACTCCCTCTGATCAATGTTTCAGTAGACCTACTCCCTCTGATCAATGTTTTAGTAGGGCTACACCCTCTGATCAATGTTTCAGTAGACCTACTCCCTCTTATCAATGTTTCAGTAGGTCTACTCCCTCTGATCAATGTTTCAGTAGACCTACTCCCTCTGATCAATGTTTCAGTAGACCTACTCCCTCTTATCAATGTTTCAGTAGACCTACTCCCTCTGATCAATGTTTCAGTAGACCTACTCCCTCTTATCAATGTTTCAGTAGACCTACTCCCTCTGATCAATGTTTCAGTAGGCCTACTCCCTCTGATCAATGTTTCAGTAGACCTACTCCCTCTTATCAATGTTTCAGTAGACCTACTCCCTCTGATCAATGTTTCAGTAGACCTACTCCCTCTGATCAATGTTTCAGTAGGCCTACTCCCTCTGATCAATGTTTCAGTAGACCTACTCCCTCTGATCAATGTTTCAGTAGGTCTACTCCCTCTGATCAATGTTTCAGTAGACCTACTCCCTCTGATCAATGTTTCAGTAGACCTACTCCCTCTTATCAATGTTTCAGTAGACCTACTCCCTCTGATCAATGTTTCAGTAGACCTACTCCCTCTGATCAATGTTTCAGTAGACCTACTCCCTCTGATCAATGTTTCAGTAGACCTACTCCCTCTGATCAATGTTTCAGTAGGCCTACTCCCTCTGATCAATGTTTCAGTAGACCTACTCCCTCTGATCAATGTTTCAGTAGGCCTACTCCCTCTGATCAATGTTTCAGTAGACCTACTCCCTCTTATCAATGTTTCAGTAGACCTACTCCCTCTGATCAATGTTTCAGTAGATCTACTCCCTCTTATCAATGTTTCAGTAGGCCTACTCCCTCTGATCAATGTTTCAGTAGACCTACTCCCTCTGATCAATGTTTCAGTAGGCCTACTCCCTCTGATCAATGTTTCAGTAGACCTACTCCCTCTGATCAATGTTTCAGTAGGCCTACTCCCTCTGATCAATGTTTCAGTAGACCTACTCCCTCTGATCAATGTTTCAGTAGACCTACTCCCTCTGATCAATGTTTCAGTAGACCTACTCCCTCTGATCAATGTTTCAGTAGACCTACTCCCTCTTATCAATGTTTCAGTAGGTCTACTCCCTCAGATCAATGTTTCAGTAGACCTACTCCCTCTTATCAATGTTTTAGTAGGCCTACTCCTCTGATAGTTTCAGTAGACCTACTCCCTCTTATCAATGTTTCAGTAGACCTACTCTCTCTGATCAATGTTTCAGTAGGTCTACACCCTCTGATCAATGTTTCAGTAGACCTACTCCCTCTGATCAATGTTTCAGTAGGTCTACTCCCTCTGATCAATGTTTCAGTAGACCTACTCCCTCTTATCAATGTTTCAGTAGACCTACTCCCTCTTATCAATGTTTCAGTAGACCTACTCCCTCTGATCAATGTTTCAGTAGGCCTACTCCCTCTGATCAATGTTTCAGTAGACCTACTCCCTCTGATCAATGTTTCAGTAGACCTACTCCCTCTGATCAATGTTTCAGTAGGTCTACTCCCTCTGATCAATGTTTCAGTAGACCTACTCCCTCTTATCAATGTTTCAGTAGACCTACTCCTCTGATCAATGTTTCAGTAGACCTACTCCCTCTTATCAATGTTTCAGTAGACCTACTCCCTCTGATCAATGTTTCAGTAGACCTACTCCCTCTGATCAATGTTTCAGTAGACCTACTCCCTCTTATCAATTTTTCAGTAGGTCTACTCCCTCTGATCAATGTTTCAGTAGACCTACTCCCTCTTATCAATGTTTCAGAAGGCCTACTCCCTCTTATCAATGTTTCAGTATACCTACTCCCTCTGATCAATGTTTCAGTATACCTACTCTCTCTTATCAATGTCTCAGTAGACCTACTCCCTCTTATCAATGTTTCAGTAGACCTACTCCCTCTGATCAATGTTTCAGTAGACCTACTCCCTCTGATCAATGTTTCAGTAGACCTACTCCCTCTGATCAATGTTTCAGTAGACCTACTCCCTCTGATCAATGTTTCAGTAGACCTACTCCCTCTGATCAATGTTTCAGTAGACCTACTCCCTCTTATCAATGTTTCAGTAGGTCTACTCCCTCTGATCAATGTTTCAGTAGACCTACTCCCTCTTATCAATGTTTCAGTAGGTCTACTCCCTCTGATCAATGTTTCAGTAGACTTACTCCCTCTTATCAATGTTTCAGTAGGTCTACTCCCTCTGATCAATGTTTCAATAGACCTACTCCCTCAGATCAATGTTTCAATAGACCTACTCCCTCTTATCAATGTTTCAGTAGGTCTACTCCCTCTGATCAATGTTTCAGTAGACCTACTCCCTCTGATCAATGTTTCAGTAGACCTACTCCCTCTGATCAATGTTTCAGTAGACCTACTCCCTCTTATCAATGTTTCAGTAGGCCTACTCCCTCTGATCAATGTTTCAGTAGACCTACTCCCTCTGATCAATGTTTCAGTAGACCTACTCCCTCTGATCAATGTTTCAGTAGGCCTACTCCCTCTGATCAATGTTTCAGTAGACCTACTCCCTCTTATCAATGTTTCAGTAGACCTACTCCCTCTGATCAATGTTTCAGTAGGCCTACTCCCTCTGATCAATGTTTCAGTAGACCTACTCCCTCTGATCAATGTTTCAGTAGGCCTACTCCCTCTTATCAATGTTTCAGTAGGCCTACTCCCTCTGATCAATGTTTCAGTAGGCCTACTCCCTCTGATCAATGTTTCAGTAGACCTACTCCCTCTGATCAATGTTTCAGTAGACCTACTCCCTCTGATCAATGTTTCAGTAGGCCTACTCCCTCTGATCAATGTTTCAGTAGACCTACTCCCTCTGATCAATGTTTCAGTAGACCTACTCCCTCTGATCAATGTTGCAGTATACCTACTCCCTCTGATCAATGTTTCAGTAGACCTACTCCCTCTTATCAATGTTTCAGTAGGTCTACTCCCTCAGATCAATGTTTCAGTAGACCTACTCCCTCTTATCAATGTTTCAGTAGACCTACTCCCTCTTATTCAGTAGACCTACTCCCTCTGATCAATGTTTCAGTAGACCTACTCCCTCTGATCAATGTTTAGTAGGCTACACCCTCTGATCAATGTTTCAGTAGACCTACTCCCTCTTATCAATGTTTCAGTAGGTCTACTCCCTCTGATCAATGTTTCAGTAGACCTACTCCCTCTGATCAATGTTTCAGTAGGCCTACTCCCTCTTATCAATGTTTCAGTAGACCTACTCCCTCTGATCAATGTTTCAGTAGACCTACTCCCTCTGATCAATGTTTCAGTAGACCTACTCCCTCTTATCAATGTTTCAGTAGACCTACTCCCTCTGATCAATGTTTCAGTAGACCTACTCCCTCTGATCAATGTTTCAGTAGACCTACTCCCTCTGATCAATGTTTCAGTAGACCTACTCCCTCTTATCAATGTTTCAGTAGACCTACTCCCTCTGATCAATGTTTCAGTAGACCTACTCCCTCTGATCAATGTTTCAGTAGACCTACTCCCTCTGATCAATGTTTCAGTAGGCCTACTCCCTCTGATCAATGTTTCAGTAGACCTACTCCCTCAGATCAATGTTTCAATAGACCTACTCCCTCTTATCAATGTTTCAGTAGGTCTACTCCCTCTGATCAATGTTTCAGTAGACCTACTCCCTCTTATCAATGTTTCAGTAGACCTACTCCCTCTGATCAATGTTTCAGTAGACCTACTCTCTCTTATCAATGTTTCAGTAGACCTACTCCCTCTGATCAATGTTTCAGTAGACCTACTCCCTCTTATCAATGTTTCAGTAGACCTACTCCCTCTGATCAATGTTTCAGTAGGCCTACTCCCTCTGATCAATGTTTCAGTTGGTCTACTCCCTCTTATCAATGTTTCAGTAGACCTACTCCCTCTGATCAATGTTTCAGTAGACCTACTCCCTCTGATCAATGTTTCAGTAGGCCTACTCCCTCTGATCAATGTTTCAGTAGACCTACTCCCTCTGATCAATGTTTCAGTAGGCCTACTCCCTCTGATCAATGTTTCAGTAGGCCTACTCCCTCTGATCAATGTTTCAGTAGACCTACTCCCTCTGATCAATGTTTCAGTAGACCTACTCCCTCTGATCAATGTTTCAGTAGACCTACTCCCTCTGATCAATGTTTCAGTAGACCTACTCCCTCTGATCAATGTTTCAGTAGGCCTACTCCCTCTGATCAATGTTTCAGTAGACCTACTCCCTCTGATCAATGTTTCAGTAGACCTACTCCCTCTGATCAATGTTGCAGTAGACCTACTCCCTCTGATCAATGTTTCAGTAGACCTACTCCCTCTTATCAATGTTTCAGTAGGTCTACTCCCTCAGATCAATGTTTCAGTAGACCTACTCCCTCTTATCAATGTTTAGTAGACCTACTCCCTCTTATTCAGTAGACCTACTCCCTCTGATCAATGTTTCAGTAGACCTACTCCCTCTGATCAATGTTTTAGTAGGGCTACACCCTCTGATCAATGTTTCAGTAGACCTACTCCCTCTTATCAATGTTTCAGTAGGTCTACTCCCTCTGATCAATGTTTCAGTAGACCTACTCCCTCTTATCAATGTTTCAGTAGGTCTACTCCCTCTGATCAATGTTTCAGTAGACCTACTCCCTCTGATCAATGTTTCAGTAGACCTACTCCCTCTGATCAATGTTTCAGTAGACCTACTCCCTCTGATCAATGTTTCAGTAGACCTACTCCCTCTGATCAATGTTTCAGTAGGCCTACTCCCTCTGATCAATGTTTCAGTAGACCTACTCCCTCTTATCAATGTTTCAGTAGGCCTACTCCCTCTGATCAATGTTTGCAGTAGACCTACTCCCCTCTTATCAATGTTTCAGTAGACCTACTCCTCTTATTTCAGTAGACCTACTCCCTCTGATCAATGTTTCAGTAGGTCTACTCCCTCTGATCAATGTTTCAGTAGGCCTACTCCCTCTGATCAATGTTTCAGTAGACCTACTCCCTCTTATCAATGTTTCAGTAGGCCTACTCCCTCTGATCAATGTTTCAGTAGACCTACTCCCTCTGATCAATGTTTCAGTAGGCCTACTCCTCTGATCAATGTTTCAGTAGACCTACTCCCTCTTATCAATGTTTCAGTAGATCTACTCCCTCTGATCAATGTTTCAGTAGGCCTACTCCCTCTGATCAATGTTTCAGTAGACCTACTCCCTCTTATCAATGTTTCAGTAGGCCTACTCCCTCTGATCAATGTTTCAGTAGACCTACTCCCTCTGATCAATGTTTCAGTAGGCCTACTCCCTCTTATCAATGTTTCAGTAGACCTACTCCCTCTGATCAATGTTTCAGTAGACCTACTCCCTCTGATCAATGTTTCAGTAGACCTACTCCCTCTGATCAATGTTTCAGTAGACCTACTCCCTCTGATCAATGTTTCAGTAGGCCTACTCCCTCTGATCAATGTTTCAGTAGACCTACTCCCTCTGATCAATGTTTCAGTAGGTCTACTCCCTCTGATCAATGTTTCAGTAGACCTACTCCCTCTTATCAATGTTTCAGTAGGTCTACTCCCTCTGATCAATGTTTCAGTAGACTTACTCCCTCTTATCAATGTTTCAGTAGGTCTACTCCCTCTGATCAATGTTTCAATAGACCTACTCCCTCAGATCAATGTTTCAATAGACCTACTCCCTCTTATCAATGTTTCAGTAGGTCTACTCCCTCTGATCAATGTTTCAGTAGACCTACTACCTCTTATCAATGTTTCAGTAGACCTACTCCCTCTGATCAATGTTTCAGTATACCTACTCTCTCTTATCAATGTCTCAGTAGACCTACTCCCTCTTATCAATGTTTCAGTAGACCTACTCCCTCTTATCAATGTTTCAGAAGGCCTACTCCCTCTTATCAATGTTTCAGTATACCTACTCCCTCTGATCAATGTTTCAGTAGACCTACTCCCTCTTATCAATGTTTCAGTAGGCCTACTCCCTCTGATCAATGTTTCAGTAGGTCTACTCCCTCTGATCAATGTTTCAGTAGACCTACTCCCTCTTATCAATGTTTCAGTAGGCCTACTCCCTCTTATCAATGTTTCAGTAGACCTACTCCCTCTGATCAATGTTTCAGTAGACCTACTCCCTCTGATCAATGTTTCAGTAGGCCTACTCCCTCTGATCAATGTTTCAGTAGACCTACTCCCTCTGATCAATGTTTCAGTAGGCCTACTCCCTCTGATCAATGTTTCAGTAGACCTACTCCCTCTGATCAATGTTTCAGTAGACCTACTCCCTCTGATCAATGTTGCAGTATACCTACTCCCTCTGATCAATGTTTCAGTAGACCTACTCCCTCTTATCAATGTTTCAGTAGGTCTACTCCCTCAGATCAATGTTTCAGTAGACCTACTCCCTCTTATCAATGTTTCAGTAGACCTACTCCCTCTTAAATGTTTCAGTAGACCTACTCCCTCTGATCAATGTTTCAGTAGACCTACTCCCTCTGATCAATGTTTTAGTAGGGCTACACCCTCTGATCAATGTTTCAGTAGACCTACTCCCTCTTATCAATGTTTCAGTAGGTCTACTCCCTCTGATCAATGTTTCAGTAGACCTACTCCCTCTGATCAATGTTTCAGTAGGCCTACTCCCTCTTATCAATGTTTCAGTAGACCTACTCCCTCTGTCAATGTTTCAGTAGGCCTACTCCCTCTGATCAATGTTTCAGTAGACCTACTCCCTCTGATCAATGTTTCAGTAGACCTACTCCCTCTGATCAATGTTTCAGTAGGCCTACTCCCTCTGATCAATGTTTCAGTAGACCTACTCCCTCTGATCAATGTTTCAGTAGACCTACTCCCTCTGATCAATGTTGCAGTATACCTACTCCCTCTTATCATTGTTTTAGTAGACCTACTCCCTCTTATTCAGTAGACCTACTCCCTCTTATCAATGTTTCAGTAGGTCTACTCCCTCTGATCAATGTTTCAATAGACCTACTCCCTCAGATCAATGTTTCAATAGACCTACTCCCTCTTATCAATGTTTCAGTAGGTCTACTCCCTCTGATCAATGTTTCAGTAGACCTACTACCTCTTATCAATGTTTCAGTAGACCTACTCCCTCTGATCAATGTTTCAGTATACCTACTCTCTCTTATCAATGTCTCAGTAGACCTACTCCCTCTTATCAATGTTTCAGTAGACCTACTCCCTCTGATCAATGTTTCAGTAGACCTACTCCCTCTGATCAATGTTTCAGTAGACCTACTCCCTCTGATCAATGTTTCAGTAGACCTACTCCCTCTTATCAATGTTTCAGTAGACCTACTCCCTCTGATCAATGTTTCAGTAGGCCTACTCCCTCTGATCAATGTTTCAGTAGGTCTACTCCCTCTGATCAATGTTTCAGTAGACCTACTCCCTCTGATCAATGTTTCAGTAGACCTACTCCCTCTTATCAATGTTTCAGTAGGCCTACTCCCTCTGATCAATGTTTCAGTAGACCTACTCCCTCTGATCAATGTTTCAGTAGACCTACTCCCTCTGATCAATGTTTCAGTAGACCTACTCCCTCTGATCAATGTTTCAGTAGACCTACTCCCTCTGATCAATGTTTCAGTAGGCCTACTCCCTCTGATCAATGTTTCAGTAGACCTACTCCCTCTGATCAATGTTTCAGTAGGCCTACTCCCTCTGATCAATGTTGCAGTAGACCTACTCCCTCTGATCAATGTTTCAGTAGACCTACTCCCTCTGATCAATGTTTCAGTAGGTCTACTCCCTCTGATCAATGTATCAGTAGACCTACTCCCTCTTATCAATTTTTCAGTAGACCTACTCCCTCTTATCAATGTTTCAGTAGACCTACTCCCTCTGATCAATGTTTCAGTAGACCTACTCCCTCTGATCAATGTTTCAGTAGGTCTACACCCTCTGATCAATGTATCAGTAGACCTACTCCCTCTTATCAATGTTTCAGTAGGTCTACTCCCTCTGATCAATGTTTCAGTAGACCTACTCCCTCTGATCAATGTTTCAGTAGGCCTACTCCCTCTGATCAATGTTTCAGTAGACCTACTCCCTCTGATCAATGTTTCAGTAGGCCTACTCCCTCTGATCAATGTTTCAGTAGGCCTACTCCCTCTGATCAATGTTTCAGTAGACCTACTCCCTCTGATCAATGTTTCAGTAGGCCTACTCCCTCTGATCAATGTTTCAGTAGACCTACTCCCTCTGATCAATGTTTCAGTAGAACTACTCCCTCTGATCAATGTTGCAGTATACCTACTCCCTCTTATCATTGTTTTAGTAGACCTACTCCCTCTTATTCAGTAGACCTACTCCCTCTTATCAATGTTTCAGTAGGTCTACTCCCTCTGATCAATGTTTCAATAGACCTACTCCCTCAGATCAATGTTTCAATAGACCTACTCCCTCTTATCAATGTTTCAGTAGGTCTACTCCCTCTGATCAATGTTTCAGTAGACCTACTACCTCTTATCAATGTTTCAGTAGACCTACTCCCTCTGATCAATGTTTCAGTATACCTACTCTCTCTTATCAATGTTTCAGTAGACCTACTCCCTCTTATCAATGTTTCAGTAGACCTACTCCCTCTTATCAATGTTTCAGTAGACCTACTCCCTCTGATCAATGTTTCTGTAGGCCTACTCCATCTGATCAATGTTTCAGTATACCTACTCCCTCTTATCAATGTTTCAGTAGACCTACTCCCTCTGATCAATGTTTCAGTAGGCCTACTCCCTCTGATCAATGTTTCAGTTGGTCTACTCCCTCTGATCAATGTTTCAGTAGACCTACTCCCTCTGATCAATGTTTCAGAAGGCCTACTCCCTCTTATCAATGTTTCAGTAGACCTACTCCCTCTGATCAATGTTTCAGTAGACCTACTCCCTCTGATCAATGTTTCAGTAGACCTACTCCCTCTGATCAATGTTTCAGTAGACCTACTCCCTCTGATCAATGTTTCAGTAGGCCTACTCCCTCTGATCAATGTTTCAGTAGACCTACTCCCTCTGATCAATGTTTCAGTAGACCTACTCCCTCTGATCAATGTTTCAGTATACCTACTCCCTCTGATCAATGTTTCAGTAGACCTACTCCCTCTTATCAATGTTTCAGTAGGTCTACTCCCTCTGATCAATGTTTCAGTAGACCTACTCCCTCTTATCAATGTTTCAGTAGACCTACTCCCTCTATAAATGTTTCAGTAGACCTACTCCCTCTGATCAATGTTTCAGTAGGCCTACTCCCTCTGATCAATGTTTCAGTAGACCTACTCCCTCTGATCAATGTTTCAGTAGACCTACTCCCTCTGATCAATGTTTCAGTAGGCCTACTCCCTCTGATCAATGTTTCAGTAGGCCTACTCCCTCTGATCAATGTTTCAGTAGACCTACTCCCTCTGATCAATGTTTCAGTAGACCTACTCCCTCTTATCAATGTTTCAGTAGGCCTACTCCCTCTGATCAATGTTTCAGTAGACCTACTCCCTCTTATCAATGTTTCAGTAGACCTACTCCCTCTGATCAATGTTTCAGTAGACCTACTCCCTCTGATCAATGTTTCAGTAGACCTACTCCCTCTGATCAATGTTTCAGTAGACCTACTCCCTCTGATCAATGTTTCAGTAGACCTACTCCCTCTGATCAATGTTTCAGTAGACCTACTCCCTCTGATCAATGTTTCAGTAGACCTACTCCCTCTGATCAATGTTTCAGTAGACCTACTCCCTCTGATCAATGTTTCAGTAGACCTACTCCCTCTTATCAATGTTTCAGTAGGTCTACTCCCTCTGATCAATGTTTCAGTAGACCTACTCCCTCTTATCAATGTTTCAGTAGGCCTACTCCCTCTGATCAATGTTTCAGTAGACCTACTCCCTCTGATCAATGTTTCAGTAGACCTACTCCCTCTGATCAATGTTTCAGTAGACCTACTCCCTCTGATCAATGTTTCAGTAGGCCTACTCCCTCTGATCAATGTTTCAGTAGACCTACTCCCTCTGATCAATGTTTCAGTAGACCTACTCCCTCTGATCAATGTTTCAGTAGGCCTACTCCCTCTGATCAATGTTTCAGTAGACCTACTTCCTCTGATCAATGTTTCAGTAGACCTACTCCCTCTGATCAATGTTTCAGTAGACCTACTCCCTCTGATCAATGTTTCAGTAGGTCTACTCCCTCTGATCAATGTTTCAGTATACCTACTCCCTCTGATCAATGTTTCAGTAGACCTACTCCCTCTTATCAATGTTTCAGTAGGTCTACTCCCTCAGATCAATGTTTCAGTAGACCTACTCCCTCTTATCAATGTTTCAGTAGGTCTACTCCCTCAGATCAATGTTTCAGTAGACTTACTCCCTCTTATCAATGTTTCAGTAGGTGTACTCCCTCTGATCAATGTTTCAATAGACCTACTCCCTCAGATCAATGTTTCAATAGACCTACTCCCTCTTATCAATGTTTCAGTAGACCTACTCCCTCTGATCAATGTTTCAGTAGACCTACTCCCTCTGATCAATGTTTCAGTAGACCTACTCCCTCTGATCAATGTTTCAGTAGACCTACTCCCTCTGATCAATGTTTCAGTAGGCCTACTCCCTCTGATCAATGTTTCAGTAGACCTACTCCCTCTGATCAATGTTTCAGTAGGTCTACTCCCTCTGATCAATGTTTCAGTAGACCTACTCCCTCTGATCAATGTTTCAGTAGACCTACTCCCTCTTATCAATGTTTCAGTAGGTCTACTCCCTCTGATCAATGTTTCAGTAGACCTACTCCCTCTTATCAATGTTTCAGTAGACCTACTCCCTCTGATCAATGTTTCAGTATACCTACTCTCTCTTATCAATGTTTCAGTAGACCTACTCCCTCTTATCAATGTTTCAGTAGGCCTACTCCCTCTTATCAATGTTTCAGTAGACCTACTCCCTCTGATCAATGTTTCAGTAGGCCTACTCCCTCTGATCAATGTTTCAGTAGACCTACTCCCTCTTATCAATGTTTCAGTAGGCCTACTCCCTCTGATCAATGTTTCAGTAGGCCTACTCCCTCTGATCAATGTTTCAGTAGGTCTACTCCCTCTGATCAATGTTTCAGTAGACCTACTCCCTCTGATCAATGTTTCAGTAGGCCTACTCCCTCTTATCAATGTTTCAGTAGACCTACTCCCTCTGATCAATGTTTCAGTAGACCTACTCCCTCTGATCAATGTTTCAGTAGACCTACTCCCTCTGATCAATGTTTCAGTAGACCTACTCCCTCTGATCAATGTTTCAGTAGGCCTACTCCCTCTGATCAATGTTTCAGTAGACCTATTCCCTCTGATCAATGTTTCAGTAGACCTACTCCCTCTGATCAATGTTGCAGTATACCTAATCCCTCTGATCAATGTTTCAGTAGACCTACTCCCTCTTATCAATGTTTCAGTAGGTCTACTCCCTCAGATCAATGTTTCAGTAGACCTACTCCCTCTTATCATTGTTTTAGTAGACCTACTCCCTCTTATTCAGTAGACCTACTCCCTCTGATCAATGTTTCAGTAGACCTACTCCCTCTGATCAATGTTTCAGTAGACCTACTCCCTCTGATCAATGTTTCAGTAGACCTACTCCCTCTGATCAATGTTTCAGTAGACCTACTCCCTCTGATCAATGTTTCAGTAGGCCTACTCCCTCTGATCAATGTTTAGTAGGGCCTACTCCCTCTGATCAATGTTTCAGTAGACCTACTCCCTCTTATCAATGTTTCAGTAGGCCTACTCCCTCTGATCAATGTTTCAGTAGACCTACTCCCTCTTATCAATGTTTCAGTAGGCCTACTCCCTCTGATCAATGTTTCAGTAGACCTACTCCCTCTTATCAATGTTTCAGTAGGCCTACTCCCTCTGATCAATGTTTCAGTAGACCTACTCCCTCTGATCAATGTTTCAGTAGGCCTACTCCCTCTGATCAATGTTTCAGTAGACCTACTCCCTCTGATCAATGTTTCAGTAGACCTACTCCCTCTGATCAATGTTTCAGTAGACCTACTCCCTCTGATCAATGTTTCAGTAGACCTACTCCCTCTGATCAATGTTTCAGTAGACCTACTCCCTCTGATCAATGTTTCAGTAGACCTACTCCCTCTTATCAATGTTTCAGTAGGCCTACTCCCTCTGATCAATGTTTCAGTAGACCTACTCCCTCTTATCAATGTTTCAGTAGACCTACTCCCTCTGATCAATGTTTCAGTAGACCTACTCCCTCTGATCAATGTTTCAGTAGACCTACTCCCTCTGATCAATGTTTCAGTAGACCTACTCCCTCTGATCAATGTTTCAGTAGACCTACTCCCTCTGATCAATGTTTCAGTAGACCTACTCCCTCTGATCAATGTTTCAGTAGACCTACTCCCTCTGATCAATGTTTCAGTAGGCCTACTCCCTCTGATCAATGTTTCAGTAGGCCTACTCCCTCTGATCAATGTTTCAGTAGACCTACTCCCTCTTATCAATGTTTCAGTAGGCCTACTCCCTCTGATCAATGTTTCAGTAGACCTACTCCCTCTGATCAATGTTTCAGTAGGCCTACTCCCTCTGATCAATGTTTCAGTAGACCTACTCCCTCTTATCAATGTTTCAGTAGGCCTACTCCCTCTGATCAATGTTTCAGTAGACCTACTCCCTCTGATCAATGTTTCAGTGGACCTACTCCCTCTGATCAATGTTTCAGTAGACCTACTCCCTCTGATCAATGTTTCAGTAGACCTACTCCCTCTTATCAATGTTTCAGTAGGCCTACTCCCTCTGATCAATGTTTCAGTAGACCTACTCCCTCTTATCAATGTTTTAGTAGACCTACTCCTCTTATTCAGTAGACCTACTCCCTCTGATCAATGTTTCAGTAGACCTACTCCCTCTGATCAATGTTTTAGTAGGGTCTACTCCCTCTGATCAATGTTTCAGTAGACCTACTACCTCTTATCAATGTTTCAGTAGGTCTACTCCCTCTGATCAATGTTTCAGTAGACCTACTCCCTCTGATCAATGTTTCTGTAGGCCTACTCCCTTTGATCAATGTTTCAGTATACCTACTCCCTCTTATCAATGTTTCAGTAGACCTACTCCCTCTGATCAATGTTTCAGTAGGCCTACTCCCTCTGATCAATGTTTCAGTAGGCCTACTCCCTCTGATCAATGTTTCAGTAGACCTACTCCCTCTGATCAATGTTTCAGTAGACCTACTCCCTCTGATCAATGTTTCAGTAGACCTACTCCCTCTGATCAATGTTTCAGTAGACCTACTCCCTCTGATCAATGTTTCAGTAGACCTACTCCCTCTTATCAATGTTTCAGTAGGTCTACTCCCTCTGATCAATGTTTCAGTAGACCTACTCCCTCTTATCAATGTTTCAGTAGACCTACTCCCTCTTATAATGTTTCAGTAGACCTACTCCCTCTGATCAATGTTTCAGTAGGCCTACTCCCTCTGATCAATGTTTCAGTAGGCCTACTCCCTCTGATCAATGTTTCAGTAGACCTACTCCCTCTTATCAATGTTTCAGTAGGCCTACTCCCTCTGATCAATGTTTCAGTAGACCTACTCCCTCTTATCAATGTTTCAGTAGGCCTACTCCCTCTGATCAATGTTTCAGTAGACCTACTCCCTCTTATCAATGTTTCAGTAGGTCTACTCCCTCTGATCAATGTTTCAGTAGACCTACTCCCTCTGATCAATGTTTCAGTAGACCTACTCCCTCTGATCAATGTTTCAGTAGGCCTACTCCCTCTGATCAATGTTTCAGTAGACCTACTCCCTCTGATCAATGTTTCAGTAGGCCTACTCCCTCAGATCAATGTTTCAGTAGACCTACTCCCTCTGATCAATGTTTCAGTAGACCTACTCCCTCTGTCAATTTCAGTAGACCTACTCCCTCTGATCAATGTTTCAGTAGACCTACTCCCTCTGATCAATGTTTCAGTGGGGCCTACACCCTCTGATCAATGTTTCAGTAGACCTACTCCCTCTGATCAATGTTTCAGTAGGCCTACTCCCTCTGATCAATGTTTCAGTAGACCTACTCCCTCTTATCAATGTTTCAGTAGGCCTACTCCCTCTGATCAATGTTTCAGTAGACCTACTCCCTCTGATCAATGTTTCAGTAGACCTACTCCCTCTGATCAATGTTTCAGTAGACCTACTCCCTCTGATCAATGTTTCAGTAGGCCTACTCCCTCTGATCAATGTTTCAGTAGACCTACTCCCTCTGATCAATGTTTCAGTAGACCTACTCCCTCTGATCAATGTTTCAGTAGACCTACTCCCTCTGATCAATGTTGCAGTAGACCTACTCCCTCTGATCAATGTTTCAGTAGACCTACTCCCTCTGATCAATGTTTCAGTAGGTCTACACCCTCTGATCAATGTATCAGTAGACCTACTCCCTCTTATCAATTTTTCAGTAGACCTACTCCCTCTTATCAATGTTTCAGTAGACCTACTCCCTCTGATCAATGTTTCAGTAGGTCTACTCCCTCTGATCAATGTTTCAGTAGGCCTACTCCCTCTGATCAATGTTTCAGTAGACCTACTCCCTCTTATCAATGTTTCAGTAGGCCTACTCCCTCTGATCAATGTTTCAGTAGACCTACTCCCTCTGATCAATGTTTCAGTAGACCTACTCCCTCTGATCAATGTTTCAGTAGACCTACTCCCTCTTATCAATGTTTCAGTAGGCCTACTCCCTCTGATCAATGTTTCAGTAGACCTACTCCCTCTGATCAATGTTTCAGTAGACCTACTCCCTCTGATCAATGTTGCAGTAGACCTACTCCCTCTGATCAATGTTTCAGTAGACCTACTCCCTCTTATCAATGTTTCAGTAGGCCTACTCCCTCAGATCAATGTTTCAGTAGACCTACTCCCTCTTATCAATGTTTTCAGTAGACCTACTCCCTCTTATAATTTCAGTAGACCTACTCCCTCTGATCAATGTTTCAGTAGACCTACTCCCTCTGATCAATGTTTAGTGGCCTACTCCCTCTGATCAATGTTTCAGTAGACCTACTTCCTCTTATCAATGTTTCAGTAGGTCTACTCCCTCTGATCAATGTTTCAGTAGACCTACTCCCTCTTATCAATGTTTCAGTAGGCCTACTCCCTCTTATCAATGTTTCAGTAGACCTACTCCCTCTGATCAATGTTTCAGTAGACCTACTCCCTCTGATCAATGTTTCAGTAGACCTACTCCCTCTGATCAATGTTTCAGTAGACCTACTCCCTCTGATCAATGTTTCAGTAGGCCTACTCCCTCTGATCAATGTTTCAGTAGACCTACTCCCTCTGATCAATGTTTCAGTAGACCTACTCCCTCTGATCAATGTTGCAGTAGACCTACTCCCTCTGATCAATGTTTCAGTAGACCTACTCCCTCTTATCAATGTTTCAGTAGGCCTACTCCCTCTGATCAATGTTTCAGTAGACCTACTCCCTCTGATCAATGTTTAGTAGGCCTACTCCCTCTGATCAATGTTTCAGTAGACCTACTCCCTCTGATCAATGTTTCAGTAGGCCTACTCCCTCTGATCAATGTTTCAATAGACCTACTCCCTCAGATCAATGTTTCAATAGACCTACTCCCTCTTATCAATGTTTCAGTAGGTCTACTCCCTCTGATCAATGTTTCAGTAGACCTACTACCTCTTATCAATGTTTCAGTAGACCTACTCCCTCTGATCAATGTTTCAGTAGGCCTACTCCCTCTGATCAATGTTTCAGTAGACCTACTCCCTCTGATCAATGTTTCAGTAGGGCTACTCCCTCTGATCAATGTTTCAGTAGACCTACTCCCTCTTATCAATGTTTCAGTAGACCTACTCCCTCTGATCAATGTTGCAGTAGGCCTACTCCCTCTGATCAATGTTTCAGTAGACCTACTCCCTCTGATCAATGTTTCAGTAGGCCTACTCCCTCTGATCAATGTTTCAGTAGACCTACTCCCTCTGATCAATGTTTCAGTAGGCCTACTCCCTCTGATCAATGTTTCAGTAGACCTACTCCCTCTGATCAATGTTTCAGTAGACCTACTCCCTCTGATCAATGTTTCAGTAGGCCTACTCCCTCTGATCAATGTTTCAGTAGACCTACTCCCTCTTATCAATGTTTCAGTAGGCCTACTCCCTCTGATCAATGTTTCAGTAGACCTACTCCTCTTATCAATGTTTCAGTAGACCTACTCCCTCTGATCAATGTTTCAGTAGACCTACTCCCTCTGATCAATGTTTCAGTAGACCTACTCCCTCTGATCAATGTTTCAGTAGACCTACTCCCTCTGATCAATGTTTCAGTAGACCTACTCCCTCTGATCAATGTTTCAGTAGACCTACTCCCTCTTATCAATGTTTCAGTAGGCCTACTCCCTCTGATCAATGTTTCAGTAGACCTACTCCCTCTGATCAATGTTTCAGTAGACCTACTCCCTCTTATCAATGTTTCAGTAGACCTACTCCCTCTTATCAATGTTTCAGTAGGCCTACTCCCTCTGATCAATGTTTCAGTAGGTCTACACCCTCTGATCAATGTATCAGTAGACCTACTCCCTCTTATCAATGTTTCAGTAGACCTACTCCCTCTGATCAATGTTTCTGTAGGCCTACTCCCTCTGATCAATGTTTCAGTAGGCCTACTCCCTCTGATCAATGTTTCAGTAGACCTACTCCCTCTGATCAATGTTTCAGTAGACCTACTCCCTCTGATCAATGTTTCAGTAGACCTACTCCCTCTGATCAATGTTTCAGTAGGCCTACTCCCTCTGATCAATGTTTCAGTAGACCTACTCCCTCTGATCAATGTTTCAGTAGACCTACTCCCTCTGATCAATGTTGCAGTAGACCTACTCCCTCTGATCAATGTTTCAGTAGACCTACTCCCTCTTATCAATGTTTCAGTAGGTCTACTCCCTCAGATCAATGTTTCAGTAGACCTACTCCCTCTTATCATTGTTTTAGTAGACCTACTCCCTCTTATTTCAGTAGACCTACTCCCTCTGATCAATGTTTCAGTAGACCTACTCCCTCTGATCAATGTTTTAGTAGGGCTACACCCTCTGATCAATGTTTCAGTAGACCTACTCCCTCTTATCAATGTTTCAGTAGGTCTACTCCCTCTGATCAATGTTTCAGTAGACCTACTCCCTCTTATCAATGTTTCAGAAGGCCTACTCCCTCTTATCAATGTTTCAGTAGACCTACTCCCTCTGTCAATGTTTCAGTAGACCTACTCCCTCTGATCAATGTTTCAGTAGACCTACTCCCTCTGATCAATGTTTCAGTAGGCCTACTCCCTCTGATCAATGTTTCAGTAGGCCTACTCCCTCTGATCAATGTTTCAGTAGACCTACTTCCTCTGATCAATGTTTCAGTAGACCTACTCCCTCTGATCAATGTTGCAGTATACCTACTCCCTCTGATCAATGTTTCAGTAGACCTACTCCCTCTTATCAATGTTTCAGTAGGCCTACTCCCTCTGATCAATGTTTCAGTAGGCCTACTCCCTCTGATCAATGTTTCAGTAGACCTACTCCCTCTTATAATTTCAGTAGACCTACTCCCTCTTATCAATGTTTCAGTAGGTCTACTCCCTCTGATCAATGTTTCAGTAGGCCTACTCCCTCTGATCAATGTTTCAGTAGACCTACTCCCTCTTATCAATGTTTCAGTAGGCCTACTCCCTCTGATCAATGTTTCAGTAGACCTACTCCCTCTTATCAATGTTTCAGTAGACCTACTCCCTCTGATCAATGTTTCAGTAGGCCTACTCCCTCTGATCAATGTTTCAGTAGGCCTACTCCCTCTGATCAATGTTTCAGTAGACCTACTCCCTCTGATCAATGTTTCAGTAGACCTAATCCCTCTGATCAATGTTTCAGTAGACCTACTCCCTCTTATCAATGTTTCAGTAGGTCTACTCCCTCTGATCAATGTTTCAGTAGACCTACTCCCTCTTATCATTGTTTTAGTAGACCTACTCCCTCTTATTCAGTAGACCTACTCCCTCTGATCAATGTTTCAGTAGACCTACTCCCTCTGATCAATGTTTTAGTGGGGCTACACCCTCTGATCAATGTTTCAGTAGACCTACTCCCTCTTATCAATGTTTCAGTAGGTCTACTCCCTCTGATCAATGTTTCAGTAGACCTACTCCCTCTTATCAATGTTTCAGAAGGCCTACTCCCTCTTATCAATGTTTCAGTAGACCTACTCCCTCTGATCAATGTTTCAGTAGACCTACTCCCTCTGATCAATGTTTCAGTAGACCTACTCCCTCTGATCAATGTTTCAGTAGACCTACTCCCTCTGATCAATGTTTCAGTAGGCCTACTCCCTCTGATCAATGTTTCAGTAGACCTACTCCCTCTGATCAATGTTTCAGTAGACCTACTCCCTCTGATCAATGTTGCAGTATACCTACTCCCTCTGATCAATGTTTCAGTAGACCTACTCCCTCTTATCAATGTTTCAGTAGGTCTACTCCCTCAGATCAATGTTTCAGTAGACCTACTCCCTCTTATCATTGTTTTAGTAGACCTACTCCCTCTTATTCAGTAGACCTACTCCCTCTTATCAATGTTTCAGTAGGTCTACTCCCTCTGATCAATGTTTTAGTAGGGCTACACCCTCTGATCAATGTTTCAGTAGACCTACTCCCTCTTATCAATGTTTCAGTAGGTCTACTCCCTCTGATCAATGTTTCAGTAGACCTACTCCCTCTTATCAATGTTTCAGTAGACCTACTCCCTCTGATCAATGTTTCAGTAGACCTACTCCCTCTGATCAATGTTTCAGTAGACCTACTCCCTCTGATCAATGTTTCAGTAGACCTACTCCCTCTGATCAATGTTTCAGTAGACCTACTCCCTCTGATCAATGTTTCAGTAGGCCTACTCCCTCTGATCAATGTTTCAGTAGACCTACTCCCTCTGATCAATGTTGCAGTATACCTACTCCCTCTGATCAATGTTTCAGTAGACCTACTCCCTCTTATCAATGTTTCAGTAGGCCTACTCCCTCTGATCAATGTTTCAGTAGACCTACTCCCTCTGATCAATGTTTCAGTAGGCCTACTCCCTCTGATCAATGTTTCAGTAGACCTACTCCCTCTGATCAATGTTTCAGTAGGCCTACTCCCTCTGATCAATGTTTCAGTAGGCCTACTCCCTCTGATCAATGTTTCAGTAGACCTACTCCCTCTTATCAATGTTTCAGTAGGGCTACTCCCTCTGATCAATGTTTCAGTAGACCTACTCCCTCTTATCAATGTTTCAGTAGACCTACTCCCTCTGATCAATGTTTCAGAAGACCTACTCCCTCTTATCAATGTTTCAGTAGACCTACTCCCTCTGATCAATGTTTCAGTAGACCTACTCCCTCTGATCAATGTTTCAGTAGACCTACTCCCTCTTATCAATGTTTCAGTAGACCTACTCCCTCTGATCAATGTTTCAGTAGGCCTACTCCCTCTGATCAATGTTTCAGTAGACCTACTCCCTCTGATCAATGTTTCAGTAGACCTACTCCCTCTGATCAATGTTGCAGTATACCTACTCCCTCTGATCAATGTTTCAGTAGACCTACTCCCTCTTATCAATGTTTCAGTAGGCCTACTCCCTCTGATCAATGTTTCAGTAGACCTACTCCCTCTGATCAATGTTTCAGTAGACCTACTCCCTCTTATCAATGTTTCAGTAGACCTACTCCCTCTGATCAATGTTTCAGTAGGCCTACTCCCTCTGATCAATGTTTAGTAGACTACTCCCTCTGATCAATGTTTCAGTAGACCTACTCCCTCTTATCAATGTTTCAGTAGGTCTACTCCCTCTGATCAATGTTTCAGTAGACCTACTCCCTCTTATCAATGTTTCAGTAGGCCTACTCCCTCTGATCAATGTTTCAGTAGACCTACTCCCTCTTATCAATGTTTCAGTAGGTCTACTCCCTCTGATCAATGTTTCAGTAGACCTACTCCCTCTGATCAATGTTTCAGTAGACCTACTCCCTCTTATCAATGTTTCAGTAGGTGTACTCCCTCTGATCAATGTTTCAGTAGACCTACTCCCTCTGATCAATGTTTCAGTAGACCTACTCCCTCTGATCAATGTTTCAGTAGACCTACTCCCTCTGATCAATGTTTCAGTAGGCCTACTCCCTCTGATCAATGTTTCAGTAGACCTACTCCCTCTGATCAATGTTTCAGTAGACCTACTCCCTCTGATCAATGTTTCAGTAGGTCTACTCCCTCTGATCAATGTTTCAGTAGACCTACTCCCTCTGATCAATGTTTCAGTAGGCCTACTCCCTCTGATCAATGTTTCAGTAGACCTACTCCCTCTGATCAATGTTTCAGTAGGCCTACTCCCTCTGATCAATGTTTCAGTAGGCCTACTCCCTCTGATCAATGTTTCAGTAGGCCTACTCCCTCTGATCAATGTTTCAGTAGACCTACTCCCTCTGATCAATGTTTCAGTAGACCTACTCCCTCTGATCAATGTTTCAGTAGACCTACTCCCTCTGATCAATGTTTCAGTAGACCTACTCCCTCTGATCAATGTTTCAGTAGACCTACTCCCTCTGATCAATGTTTCAGTAGGCCTACTCCCTCTGATCAATGTTTCAGTAGACCTACTCCCTCTGATCAATGTTTCAGTAGACCTACTCCCTCTTATCAATGTTTCAGTAGGTCTACTCCCTCTGATCAATGTTTCAGTAGACCTACTCCCTCTTATCATTGTTTTAGTAGACCTACTCCCTCTTATTCAGTAGACCTACTCCCTCTGATCAATGTTTCAGTAGACCTACTCCCTCTGATCAATGTTTCAGTAGACCTACTCCCTCTGATCAATGTTTCAGTAGACCTACTCCCTCTTATCAATGTTTCAGTAGGTCTACTCCCTCTGATCAATGTTTCAGTAGACCTACTCCCTCTTATCAATGTTTCAGTAGGCCTACTCCTCTGATCAATGTTTCAGTAGACCTACTCCCTCTGATCAATGTTTCAGTAGACCTACTCCCTCTGATCAATGTTTCAGTAGACCTACTCCCTCTGATCAATGTTTCAGTAGACCTACTCCCTCTGATCAATGTTTCAGTAGGCCTACTCCCTCTGATCAATGTTTCAGTAGACCTACTTCCTCTGATCAATGTTTCAGTAGACCTACTCCCTCTGATCAATGTTGCAGTATACCTACTCCCTCTGATCAATGTTTCAGTAGACCTACTCCCTCTGACAATGTTTCAGTAGACCTACTCCCTCTGATCAATGTTTCAGTAGACCTACTCCCTCTGATCAATGTTTCAGTAGGCCTACTCCCTCTGATCAATGTTTCAGTAGACCTACTCCCTCTTATCAATGTTTCAGTAGGCCTACTCCCTCTGATCAATGTTTCAGTAGACCTACTCCCTCTGATCAATGTTTCAGTAGACCTACTCCCTCTGATCAATGTTTCAGTAGACCTACTACCTCTTATCAATGTTTCAGTAGAAATACGCCCTCTGATCAATGTTTCAGTAGACCTACTCCCTCTGATCAATGTTTCAGTAGACCTACTCTCTCTGATCAATGTTTCAGTAGACCTACTCCCTCTGATCAATGTTTCAGTAGGTCTACTCCCTCTGATCAATGTTTCAGTAGACCTACTCCCTCTGATCAATGTTTCAGTAGACCTACTCCCTCTTATCAATGTTTCAGTAGGCCTACTCCCTCTGATCAATGTTTCAGTAGACCTACTCCCTCTGATCAATGTTTCAGTAGACCTACTCCTCTTATGTTTCAGTAGACCTACTCCCTCTGATCAATGTTTCAGTAGACCTACTCCCTCTGATCAATGTTTCAGTAGGCCTACTCCCTCTGATCAATGTTTCAGTAGACCTACTCCCTCTGATCAATGTTTCAGTAGGTCTACTCCCTCTGATCAATGTTTCAGTAGACCTACTCCCTCTGATCAATGTTTCAGTAGGCCTACTCCCTCTTATCAATGTTTCAGTAGACCTACTCCCTCTGATCAATGTTTCAGTAGACCTACTCCCTCTGATCAATGTTTCAGTAGACCTACTCCCTCTGATCAATGTTTCAGTAGACCTACTCCCTCTGATCAATGTTTCAGTAGGCCTACTCCCTCTGATCAATGTTTCAGTAGACCTACTCCCTCTGATCAATGTTTCAGTAGACCTACTCCCTCTGATCAATGTTGCAGTAGACCTACTCCCTCTGATCAATGTTTCAGTAGACCTACTCCCTCTTATCAATGTTTCAGTAGGCCTACTCCCTCTGATCAATGTTTCAGTAGACCTACTCCCTCTTATCAATGTTTTAGTAGACCTACTCCCTCTTATTTCAGTAGACCTACTCCCTCTGATCAATGTTTCAGTAGGCCTACTCCCTCTGATCAATGTTTCAGTAGACCTACTCCCTCTGATCAATGTTTCAGTAGGCCTACTCCCTCTGATCAATGTTTCAGTAGGCCTACTCCCTCTGATCAATGTTTCAGTAGACCTACTCCCTCTTATCAATGTTTCAGTAGGCCTACTCCCTCTGATCAATGTTTCAGTAGGCCTACTCCCTCTGATCAATGTTTCAGTAGGCCTACTCCCTCTGATCAATGTTTCAGTAGACCTACTCCCTCTGATCAATGTTTCAGTAGGCCTACTCCCTCTGATCAATGTTTCAGTAGACCTACTCCCTCTGATCAATGTTTCAGTAGGCCTACTCCCTCTGATCAATGTTTCAGTAGACCTACTCCCTCTTATCAATGTTTCAGTAGGTCTACTCCCTCTAATCAATGTTTCAGTGGACCTACTCCCTCTGATCAATGTTTCAGTAGACCTACTACCTCTTATCAAAGTTTCAGTAGACCTACTCCCTCTAATCAATGTTTCAGTAGACCTATTCCCTCTGATCAATGTTGCAGTATACCTACTCCCTCTTATCAATGTTTCAGTAGACCTACTCCCTCTGATCAATGTTTCAGTAGGTCTACTCCCTCTGATCAATGTTTCAGTAGGTCTACTCCCTCTGATCAATGTTTCAGTAGGCCTACTCCCTCTGATCAATGTTTCAGTAGACCTACTCCCTCTTATCAATGTTTCAGTAGGTCTACTCCCTCTGATCAATGTTTCAGTAGACCTACTCCCTCTTATCAATGTTTCAGTAGACCTACTCCCTCTGATCAATGTTTCAGTAGACCTACTCCCTCTTATCAATGTTTCAGTAGACCTACTCCCTCTGATCAATGTTTCAGTAGACCTACTCCCTCTTATCAATGTTTCAGTAGGCCTACTCCCTCTTATCAATGTTTCAGTAGACCTACTCCCTCTGATCAATGTTTCAGTAGACCTACTCCCTCTTATCAATGTTTCAGTAGACCTACTCCCTCTGATCAATGTTTCAGTAGACCTACTCCCTCTTATCAATGTTTCAGTAGGTCTACTCCCTCTGATCAATGTTTCAGTAGACCTACTCCCTCTTATCAATGTTTCAGTAGACCTACTCCCTCTTATTTCAGTAGACCTACTCCCTCTGATCAATGTTTCAGTAGACCTACTCCCTCTGATCAATGTTTTAGTGGGGCTACACCCTCTGATCAATGTTTCAGTAGACCTACTCCCTCTTATCAATGTTTCAGTAGGTCTACTCCCTCTGATCAATGTTTCAGTAGACCTACTCCCTCTGATCAATGTTTCAGAAGGCCTACTCCCTCTTATCAATGTTTCAGTAGACCTACTCCCTCTGTCAATGTTTCAGTAGACCTACTCCCTCTGATCAATGTTTCAGTAGACCTACTCCCTCTGATCAATGTTTCAGTAGACCTACTCCCTCTGATCAATGTTTCAGTAGGCCTACTCCCTCTGATCAATGTTTCAGTAGACCTACTTCCCTCTGATCAATGTTTCAGTAGACCTACTCCCTCTGATCAATGTTGCAGTAGACCTACTCCCTCTGATCAATGTTTCAGTAGACCTACTCCCTCTTATCAATGTTTCAGTAGGTCTACTCCCTCAGATCAATGTTTCAGTAGACCTACTCCCTCTTATCAATGTTTCAGTAGGTCTACTCCCTCATATCAATGTTCAGTAGACCTACTCCCTCTGATCAATGTTTCAGTAGGCCTACTCCCTCTGATCAATGTTTCAGTAGACCTACTCCCTCTTATCAATGTTTCAGTAGACCTACTCCCTCTGATCAATGTTTCAGTAGGTCTACTCCCTCTGATCAATGTTTCAGTAGACCTACTCCCTCTTATCAATGTTTCAGTAGGCCTACTCCCTCTGATCAATGTTTCAGTAGACCTACTCCCTCTGATCAATGTTTCAGTAGACCTACTCCCTCTGATCAATGTTTCAGTAGACCTACTCCCTCTGATCAATGTTTCAGTAGACCTACTCCCTCTGATCAATGTTTCAGTAGACCTACTCCCTCTGATCAATGTTTTAGTAGGGCTACACCCTCTGATCAATGTTTCAGTAGACCTACTCCCTCTTATCAATGTTTCAGTAGGTCTACTCCCTCTGATCAATGTTTCAGTAGACCTACTCCCTCTTATCAATGTTTCAGAAGGCCTACTCCCTCTTATCAATGTTTCAGTAGACCTACTCCCTCTGATCAATGTTTCAGTAGACCTACTCCCTCTGATCAATGTTTCAGTAGACCTACTCCCTCTGATCAATGTTTCAGTAGACCTACTCCCTCTGATCAATGTTTCAGTAGGCCTACTCCCTCTGATCAATGTTTCAGTAGACCTACTCCCTCTGATCAATGTTTCAGTAGACCTATTCCCTCTGATCAATGTTGCAGTATACCTACTCCCTTTTATCAATGTTTCAGTAGACCTACTCCCTCTTATCAATGTTTCAGTAGGTCTACTCCCTCAGATCAATGTTTCAGTAGGTCTACACCCTCTGATCAATGTTTCAGTAGACCTACTCCCTCTGATCAATATTTCAGTAGGCCTACTCCCTCTGATCAATGTTTCAGTAGGTCTACTCCCTCTGATCAATGTTTTAGTAGGGCTACACCCTCTGATCAATGTTTCAGTAGACCTACTCCCTCTTATCAATGTTTCAGTAGGTCTACTCCCTCTGATCAATGTTTCAGTAGACCTACTCCTCTTATCAATGTTTCAGTAGGCCTACTCCCTCTGATCAATGTTTCAGTAGGCCTACTCCCTCTGATCAATGTTTCAGTAGACCTACTCCCTCTGATCAATGTTTCAGTAGACCTACTCCCTCTGATCAATGTTTCAGTAGACCTACTCCCTCTGATCAATGTTTCAGTAGGCCTACTCCCTCTGATCAATGTTTCAGTAGACCTACTCCCTCTGATCAATGTTTCAGTAGACCTACTCCCTCTGATCAATGTTTCAGTAGGCCTACTCCCTCTGATCAATGTTTCAGTATACCTACTCCCTCTTATCAATGTTTCAGTAGACCTACTCCCTCTGATCAATGTTTCAGTAGGTCTACTCCCTCTGATCAATGTTTCAGTAGGTCTACTCCCTCTGATCAATGTTTCAGTAGGCCTACTCCCTCTGATCAATGTTTCAGTAGGTCTACTCCCTCTGATCAATGTTTCAGTGGACCTACTCCCTCTGATCAATGTTTCAGTAGACCTACTCCCTCTGATCAATGTTTCAGTAGACCTACTACCTCTTATCAATGTTTCAGTAGACCTACTCCCTCTTATCAATGTTTCAGTAGACCTATTCCCTCTGATCAATGTTGCAGTATACCTACTCCCTCTTATCAATGTTTCAGTAGACCTACTCCCTCTGATCAATGTTTCAGTAGGTCTACTCCCTCTGATCAATGTTTCAGTAGACCTACTCCCTCTGATCAATGTTTAGTAGACCTACTCCTCTATTCAGTAGACCTACTCCCTCTTATCAATGTTTCAGTAGGTCTACTCCCTCTGATCAATGTTTCAGTAGACCTACTCCCTCTGATCAATGTTTCAGTAGACCTACTCCCTCTGATCAATGTTTCAGTAGGCCTACTCCCTCTTATCAATGTTTCAGTAGGCCTACTCCCTCTGATCAATGTTTCAGTAGACCTACTCCCTCTGATCAATGTTTCAGTAGACCTACTCCCTCTGATCAATGTTTCAGTAGACCTACTCCCTCTGATCAATGTTTCAGTAGACCTACTCCCTCTTATCAATGTTTCAGTAGACCTACTCCCTCTGATCAATGTTTCAGTAGACCTACTCCCTCTGATCAATGTTTTAGTAGGCCTACTCCCTCTGATCAATGTTTCAGTAGGCCTACTCCCTCTGATCAATGTTTCAGTAGACCTACTCCCTCTGATCAATGTTTTAGTAGGGCCTACTCCCTCTGATCAATGTTTCAGTAGACCTACTCCCTCTTATCAATGTTTCAGTAGGTCTACTCCCTCTGATCAATGTTTCAGTGGACCTACTCCCTCTGATCAATGTTTCAGTAGACCTACTCCCTCTTATCAATGTTTCAGTAGACCTACTACCTCTTATCAAAGTTTCAGTAGACCTACTCCCTCTTATCAATGTTTCAGTAGACCTATTCCCTCTGATCAATGTTGCAGTATACCTACTCCCTTTTATCAATGTTTCAGTAGACCTACTCCCTCTTATCAATGTTTCAGTAGGTCTACTCCCTCAGATCAATGTTTCAGTAGACCTACTCCCTCTTATCAATGTTTCAGTAGACCTACTCCCTCTGATCAATGTTTCAGTAGGTCTACTCCCTCTGATCAATGTTTCAGTAGGTCTACTCCCTCTGATCAATGTTTCAGTAGACCTACTCCCTCTGATCAATGTTTCAGTAGGTCTACTCCCTCTGATCAATGTTTCAGTAGGTCTACTACCTCTTATCAATGATTCAGTAGGTCTACTCCCTCTAATCAATGTTTCAGTGGACCTACTCCCTCTGATCAATGTTTCAGTAGACCTACTACCTCTTATCAAAGTTTCAGTAGACCTACTCCCTCTTATCAATGTTTCAGTAGACCTACTCCCTCTTGATCAATGTTTCAGTAGACCTACTCCCTCTGATCAATGTTTCAGTAGGCCTACTCCCTCTGATCAATGTTTCAGTAGACCTACTCCCTCTTATCAATGTTTCAGTAGGTCTACTCCCTCTGATCAATGTTTCAGTAGACCTACTCCCTCTGATCAATGTTTCAGTAGACCTACTCCCTCTGATCAATGTTTCAGTAGACCTACTCCCTCTGATCAATGTTTCAGTAGACCTACTCCCTCCGATCAATGTTTCAGTAGACCTACTCCCTCTGATCAATGTTTCAGTAGGCCTACTCCCTCTGATCAATGTTTCAGTAGACCTACTCCCTCTTATCAATGTTTCAGTAGACCTACTCCCTCTGATCAATGTTTCAGTAGACCTACTCCCTCTTATCAATGTTTCAGTAGACCTACTCCCTCTGATCAATGTTTCAGTAGACCTACTCCCTCTGATCAATGTTTCAGTAGACCTACTCCCTCTGATCAATGTTTCAGTAGACCTACTCCCTCTGATCAATGTTTCAGTAGGCCTACTCCCTCTGATCAATGTTTCAGTAGACCTACTCCCCTCTGATCAATGTTTCAGTAGACCTACTCCCTCTTATCAATGTTTCAGTAGGCCTACTCCCTCTGATCAATGTTTCAGTAGACCTACTCCCTCTGATCAATGTTTCAGTAGACCTACTCCCTCTGATCAATGTTTCAGTAGGTCTACTCCCTCTGATCAATGTTTCAGTAGGTCTACTCCCTCTGATCAATGTTTCAGTAGACCTACTACCTCTTATCAATGTTTCAGTAGACCTACTCCCTCTGATCAATGTTTCAGTAGACCTACTCCCTCTTATCAATGTTTCAGTAGACCTACTCCCTCTGATCAATGTTTCAGTAGGTCTACTCCCTCTGATCAATGTTTCAGTAGACCTACTCCCTCTGATCAATGTTTCAGTAGGCCTACTCCCTCTGATCAATGTTTCAGTAGGCCTACTCCCTCTGATCAATGTTTCAGTAGACCTACTCCCTCTGATCAATGTTTCAGTAGGTCTACTCCCTCTGATCAATGTTTCAGTAGGTCTACATCCTCTGATCAATGTTTCAGTCGGTCTACTCCCTCTTATCAATGTTTCAGTAGACCTACTACCTCTGATCAATGTTGCAGTAGGCCTACTCCCTCTGATCAATGTTTCAGTAGACCTACTACCTCTTATCAATGTTTCAGTAGGTCTACTCCCTCTGATCAATGTTTCAGTAGACCTACTCCCTCTGATCAATGTTTCAGTAGGCCTACTCCCTCTGATCAATGTTTCAGTAGGTCTACTCCCTCTGATCAATGTTTCAGTGGACCTACTCCCTCTGATCAATGTTTCAGTAGACCTACTACCTCTTATCAAAGTTTCAGTAGACCTACTCCCTCTTATCAATGTTTCAGTAGACCTATTCCCTCTGATCAATGTTTCAGTAGACCTACTCCCTCTGATCAATGTTGCAGTATACCTACTCCCTTTTATCAATGTTTCAGTAGACCTACTCCCTCTGATCAATGTTTCAGTAGACCTACTACCTCTTATCAATGTTTCAGTAGGTCTACTCCCTCTGATCAATGTTTCAGTAGACCTACTCCCTCTGATCAATGTTTCTGTAGGCCTACTCCCTTTGATCAATGTTTCAGTATACCTACTCCCTCTTATCAATGTTTCAGTAGACCTACTCCCTCTGATCAATGTTTCAGTAGACCTACTCCCTCTTATCAATGTTTCAGTAGACCTACTCCCTCTTATCAA
Source organism: Coregonus clupeaformis (assembly GCF_020615455.1). Taxonomy (NCBI): domain Eukaryota; kingdom Metazoa; phylum Chordata; class Actinopteri; order Salmoniformes; family Salmonidae; genus Coregonus; species Coregonus clupeaformis. Next base: position 31,011 of record NW_025536752.1, read on the forward strand.
TGTTTCAGTAGACCTACTCCCTCTGATCAATGTTTCAGTAGGTCTACACCCTCTGATCAATGTTTCAGTAGACCTTCTCCCTCTGATCAATGTTTCAGTAGACCTACTACCTCTTATCAATGTTTCAGTAGACCTACTCCCTCTTATCAATGTTTCAGTAGACCTACTCCCTCTTATCAATTTTTCAGTAGGTCTACGCCCTCTGATCAATGTTTCAGTAGACCTACTCCCTCTGATCAATGTTTCAGTAAGCCTACTCCCTCTGATCAATGTTTCAGTAGACCTACTCCCTCTGATCAATGTTTCAGTAGGCCTACTCCCTCTGATCAATGTTTCAGTCGGTCTACTCCCTCAGATCAATGTTTCAGTAGACCTACTCCCTCTTATCAATGTTTCAGTAGGTCTACTCCCTCTGATCAATGTTTCAGTAGACCTACTACCTCTTATCAATGTTTCAGTAGACCTACTCCCTCTGATCAATGTTTCAGAATACCTACTCCCTCTTATCAATGTTTCAGTATACCTACTCCCTCTTATCAATGTTTCAGTAGACCTACTCCCTCTTATCAAATTTCAGTAGACCTACTCTCTCTTATCAATGTTTCAGTAGACCTACTCCCTCTGATCAATGTTTCAGTAGGTCTACACCCTCTGATCAATGTTTCAGTAGACCTACTCCCTCTGATCAATGTTTCAGTAGACCTACTCCCTCTTATCAATGTTTCAGTAGGTCTACTCCCTCAGATCAATGTTTCAGTAGACCTACTCCCTCTTATCATTGTTTTAGTAGACCTACTCCCTCTTATTCAGTAGACCTACTCCCTCTGATCAATGTTTCAGTAGACCTACTCCCTCTGATCAATGTTTTAGTAGGGCTACACCCTCTGATCAATGTTTCAGTAGACCTACTCCCTCTTATCAATGTTTCAGTAGGTCTACTCCCTCTGATCAATGTTTCAGTAGACCTACTCCCTCTTATCAATGTTTCAGAAGGCCTACTCCCTCTTATCAATGTTTCAGTAGACCTACTCCCTCTGTCAATGTTTCAGTAGACCTACTCCCTCTGATCAATGTTTCAGTAGACCTACTCCCTCTGATCAATGTTTCAGTAGACCTACTCCCTCTGATCAATGTTTCAGTAGGCCTACTCCCTCTGATCAATGTTTCAGTAGACCTACTTCCTCTGATCAATGTTTCAGTAGACCTACTCCCTCTGATCAATGTTGCAGTATACACACTCCCTCTGATCAATGTTTCAGTAGACCTACTCCCTCTTATCAATGTTTCAGTAGGTCTACTCCCTCAGATCAATGTTTCAGTAGACCTACTCCCTCTTATCATTGGTTTAGTAGACCTACTCCCTCTTATTCAGTAGACCTACTCCCTCTTATCAATGTTTCAGTAGGTCTACTCCCTCTGATCAATGTTTTAGTAGGGCTACACCCTCTGATCAATGTTTCAGTAGACCTACTCCCTCTTATCAATGTTTCAGTAGGTCTACTCCCTCTTATCAATGTTTCAGTAGGTCTACATCCTCTGATCAATGTTTCAGTAGACTTACTCCCTCTTATCAATGTTTCAGTAGGTCTACTCCCTCTGATCAATGTTTCAGTAGACCTACTCCCTCTGATCAATGTTTCAGTAGACCTACTCCCTCTGATCAATGTTGCAGTATACCTAATCCCTCTGATCAATGTTTCAGTAGACCTACTCCCTCTGATCAATGTTTCAGTAGACCTACTCCCTCTGATCAATGTTTTAGTGGGGCTACACCCTCTGATCAATGTTTCAGTAGACCTACTCCCTCTTATCAATGTTTCAGTAGGTCTACTCCCTCTGATCAATGTTTCAGTAGACCTACTCCCTCTTATCAATGTTTCAGAAGGCCTACTCCCTCTTATCAATGTTTCAGTAGACCTACTCCCTCTGATCAATGTTTCAGTAGACCTACTCCCTCTGATCAATGTTTCAGTAGACCTACTCCCTCTGATCAATGTTTCAGTAGGCCTACTCCCTCTGATCAATGTTTCAGTAGGGACCTACTCCCTCTGATCAATGTTTCAGTAGACCTACTCCCTCTGATCAATGTTTCAGTAGACCTACTCCCTCTGATCAATGTTGCAGTATACCTACTCCCTCTGATCAATGTTTCAGTAGACCTACTCCCTCTTATCAATGTTTCAGTAGGTCTACTCCCTCATATCAATGTTTCAGTAGACCTACTCCCTCTTATCATTGTTTTAGTAGACCTACTCCCTCTTATTCAGTAGACCTACTCCCTCTTATCAATGTTTCAGTAGGTCTACTCCCTCTGATCAATGTTTTAGTAGGGCTACACCCTCTGATCAATGTTTCAGTAGACCTACTCCCTCTTATCAATGTTTCAGTAGGTCTACTCCCTCTGATCAATGTTTTAGTAGACCTACTACCTCTTATCAATGTTTCAGTAGACCTACTCCCTCTGATCAATGTTTCAGTAGGTCTACACCCTCTGATCAATGTTTCAGTAGACCTTCTCCCTCTGATCAATGTTTCAGTAGACCTACTACCTCTTATCAATGTTTCAGTAGACCTACTCCCTCTTATCAATGTTTCAATAGACCTACTCCCTCTGATCAATGTTGCAGTAGGCCTACTCCCTCTGATCAATGTTTCAGTAGACCTACTACCTCTTATCAATGTTTCAGTAGGTCTACTCCCTCTGATCAATGTTTCAGTAGACCTACTCCCTCTGATCAATGTTTCAGTAAGCCTACTCCCTCTGATCAATGTTTCAGAAGGTCTACTCCCTCTGATCAATGTTTCAGTCGGTCTACTCCCTCAGATCAATGTTTCAGTAGACCTACTCCCTCTTATCAATGTTTCAGTAGGTCTACTCCCTCTGATCAATGTTTCAGTAGACCTACTACCTCTTATCAATGTTTCAGTAGACCTACTCCCTCTGATCAATGTTTCAGAATACCTACTCCCTCTTATCAATGTATCAGTATACCTACTCCCTCTTATCAATGTTTCAGTAGACCTACTCCCTCTTATCAAATTTCAGTAGACCTACTCTCTCTTATCAATGTTTCAGTAGACCTACTCCCTCTGATCAATGTTGCAGTATACACACTCCCTCTGATCAATGTTTCAGTAGACCTACTCCCTCTGATCAATGTTTCAGTAGGTCTACTCCCTCAGATCAATGTTTCAGTAGACCTACTCCCTCTTATCATTGTTTTAGTAGACCTACTCCCTCTTATTCAGTAGACCTACTCCCTCTTATCAATGTTTCAGTAGGTCTACTCCCTCTGATCAATGTTTTAGTAGGGCTACACCCTCTGATCAATGTTTCAGTAGACCTACTCCCTCTTATCAATGTTTCAGTAGGTCTACTCCCTCTTGTCAATGTTTCAGTAGGTCTACTCCCTCTGATCAATGTTTCAGTAGACCTACTCCCTCTGATCAATGTTTCAGTAGACCTACTCCCTCTGATCAATGTTGCAGTATACCTAATCCCTCTGATCAATGTTTCAGTAGACCTACTCCCTCTTATCAATGTTTCAGTAGGTCTACTCCCTCAGATCAATGTTTCAGTAGACCTACTCCCTCTTATAATTGTTTTGGTAGACCTACTCCCTCTTATTCAGTAGACCTACTCCCTCTGATCAATGTTTCAGTAGACCTACTCCCTCTGATCAATGTTTTAGTGGGGCTACTACCTCTGATCAATGTTTCAGTAGACCTACTCCCTCTGATCAATGTTTCAGTAGACCTACTCCCTCTGATCAATGTTTCAGTAGACCTACTCCCTCTTATCAATGTTTCAGAAGGCCTACTCCCTCTTATCAATGTTTCAGTAGACCTACTCCCTCTGTCAATGTTTCAGTAGACCTACTCCCTCTGATCAATGTTTCAGTAGACCTACTCCCTCTGATCAATGTTTCAGTAGACCTACTCCCTCTGATCAATGTTTCAGTAGTCCTACTCCCTCTTATCAATGTTTCAGTAGGTCTACTCCCTCTGATCAATGTTTCAGTAGACCTACTCCCTCTTATCATTGTTTTAGTAGACCTACTCCCTCTTATTCAGTAGACCTACTCCCTCTTATCAATGTTTCAGTAGGTCTACTCCCTCTGATCAATGTTTTAGTAGGGCTACACCCTCTGATCAATGTTTCAGTAGACCTACTCCCTCTTATCAATGTTTCAGTAGGTCTACTCCCTCTGATCAATGTTTCAGTAGACCTACTACCTCTTATCAATGTTTCAGTAGACCTACTCCCTCTGATCAATGTTTCAGTAGGTCTACACCCTCTGATCAATGTTTCAGTAGACCTTCTCCCTCTGATCAATGTTTCAGTAGACCTACTACCTCTTATCAATGTTTCAGTAGACCTACTCCCTCTTATCAATGTTTCAGTAGACCTACTCCCTCTGATCAATGTTGCAGTAGGCCTACTCCCTCTGATCAATGTTTCAGTAGACCTACTACCTCTTATCAATTTTTCAGTAGGTCTACTCCCTCTGATCAATGTTTCAGTAGACCTACTCCCTCTGATCAATGTTTCAGTAAGCCTACTCCCTCTGATCAATGTTTCAGTAGGTCTACTCCCTCTGATCAATGTTTCAGTCGGTCTACTCCCTCAGATCAATGTTTCAGTAGACCTACTCCCTCTTATCAATGTTTCAGTAGGTCTACTCCCTCTGATCAATGTTTCAGTAGACCTACTACCTCTTATCAATGTTTCAGTAGACCTACTCCCTCTGATCAATGTTTCAGAATACCTACTCCCTCTTATCAATGTATCAGTATACCTACTCCCTCTTATCAATGTTTCAGTAGACCTACTCCCTCTTATCAAATTTTAGTAGACCTACTCTCTCTTATCAATGTTTCAGTAGACCTACTCCCTCTGATCAATGTTTCAGTAGGTCTACACCCTCTGATCAATGTTTCAGTAGACCTACTCCCTCTGATCAATGTTTCAGTAGGTCTACTCCCTCTTATCAATGTTTCAGTAGGTCTACACCCTCTGATCAATGTTTCAGTAGACCTACTCCCTCTGATCAATGTTTCAGTAGACCTACTCCCTCTGATCAATGTTTCAGTAGGTCTACTTCCTCTGATCAATGTTTCAGTCGGTCTACTCCCTCTGATCAATATTTCAGTAGACCTACTACCTCTTATCAATGTTTCAATAGACCTACTCCCTCTTATCAAATTTCAGTAGACCTACTCTCTCTTATCAATGTTTCAGTAGACCTACTCCCTCTGATCAAAGTTTCAGTAGACCTACTCCCTCTTATCAATGTTTCAGTAGACCTATTCCCTCTGATCAATGTTGCAGTATACCTACTCCCTTTTATAATAATAATAATAATAATATGCCATTTAGCAGACGCTTTTATCCAAAGCGACTTACAGTCATATCAATGTTTCAGTAGACCTACTCCCTCTGATCAATGTTTCAGTAGACCTACTACCTCTTATCAATGTTTCAGTAGGTCTACTCCCTCTGATCAATGTTTCAGTAGACCTACTCCCTCTGATCAATGTTTCTGTAGGCCTACTCCCTCTGATCAATGTTTCAGTAGGCCTACTCCCTCTGATCAATGTTTCAGTTGGTCTACTCCCTCTGATCAATGTTTCAGTAGACCTACTCCCTCTGATCAATGTTTCAGAAGGCCTACTCCCTCTTATCAATGTTTCAGTAGACCTACTCCCTCTGTCAATGTTTCAGTAGACCTACTCCCTCTGATCAATGTTTCAGTAGACCTACTCCCTCTGATCAATGTTTCAGTAGACCTACTCCCTCTGATCAATGTTTCAGTAGGCCTACTCCCTCTGATCAATGTTTCAGTAGACCTACTCCCTCTGATCAATGTTTCAGTAGACCTACTCCCTCTGATCAATGTTTCAGTAGGCCTACTCCCTCTGATCAATGTTTCAGTAGACCTACTCCCTCTTATCAATGTTTCAGTAGGTCTACTCCCTCAGATCAATGTTTCAGTAGGTCTACTCCCTCTTATCATTGTTTTAGTAGACCTACTCCCTCTTATTGATGTTTCAGTAGACCTACTCCCTCTGATCAATGTTTCAGTAGACCTACTCCCTCTGATCAATGTTTTAGTAGGGCTACACCCTCTGATCAATGTTTCAGTAGACCTACTCCCTCTGATCAATGTTTCAGTAGACCTACTCCCTCTTATCAATGTTTCAGTAGGTCTACACCCTCTGATCAATGTTTCAGTAGACCTACTCCCTCTGATCAATGTTTCAGTAGACCTACTACCTCTTATCAATGTTTCAGTAGACCTACTCCCTCTGATCAATGTTTCAGTAGGTCTACTCCGTCTTATCAATGTTCCTGAAGTTTAATACTCTCACGCACACACACACACACACACACACACACACACACACACACACACACACAAACACACACACAAAATACCTTGATTGAAAACCCAACTGGAATCCTCTGTCATTGATGGAGAGAACAGGGCTGTGAGTGTACTTTGACCTGGACTGACTGGATAGCTACCAACATTAGCCTACATTGCTACCGTGCCGCCCAAAGCTAGAGAAGGACAGTAAGGACAGTGTCTTGCTTGCACAGGTGAAAGATCTTTTAAAGATCTACAAGGAGCTGTTACAACTGCAGGACCATAGCTTCAAGAGCTTTGTCCAAATAGACTCAACAAACAAAAGAATGGATGAGGTCCAGGGCCTGAAGGACAGTCTGCATTTCTGAAGGACAGTCTGCATTTCTGAAGGACAGTCTGCATTTCTGATGGACAGTCTGCATTTCTGAAGGACAGTCTGCATTTCTGAAGGACAGTCTGCATTTCTCCCAGGGTTGTAAGGACTGCAGCAACATGACTGCTGAATATGAGTCCATGAGGAAAGACATCAACACCATCTGTTAATCAATGTCAACATAGGAAGGAGTAACTACAAGGACAATCAAGGCAAAATAACGTTGTGATGAATGGAATCCCAGAGTCTTCACATGAGACCTGGACGGAGTCTGAGAGGAATGGAATCCCAGAGTCTCCACATGAGACGGAGTCTGAGAGGAAAGTGAGGAAGATTATAGATGAAAACCTAAAGAGGGAGCAGAACTGAAAAACCTACCTCAGGGTCAGGTCAAACTCTCCTGGAGAGAGCCAAGAACTTCAGAGCAAGAAACATCTTCCTCAACGAGGACTACCATGAAGCTGTGTGCCAGAGATGAAAATAACTGATCCCAAATATGGAAGCTGCCAGAGAGCGTGGGGACATTGCTTACATCCGTTATGACAAGCTTTTTCTCCATGTTATGTCTCCGATAAGCTACCCAGGAAAGGGCTTAGAATAGCCCATATAAATATACACTGAGTGTACAAAATGGCCAACAGCCATGTTGGCCAGATAGCCAGTGGAGACTAGAGTGTAGCCTGTTGGCCAGATAGCCAGTGGAGACTAGAGTGTAGTCTGTTGGCCAGATAGCCAGTGGAGACTAGAGGGTAGCCAGATAGCCAGTGGAGACTAGAGTGTAGCCTGTTGGCCAGATAGCCAGTGGAGACTAGAGTGTAGCCTGTTGGCCTTATAGCCAGTGGAGACTAGAGTGTAGCCTGTTGGCCAGATAGCCAGTGGAGACTAGAGGGTAGCCTGTTGGCCAGATAGCCAGTGGAGACTAGAGGGGTAGCCTGTTGGCCAGATAGCCAGTGGAGACTAGAGTGTAGCCTGTTGGCCAGATAGCCAGTGGAGACTAGAGGGTAGCCTGTTGGCCAGATAGCCAGTGGAGACTAGAGGGTAGCCTGTTGGCCAGATAGCCAGTGGAGACTAGAGTGTAGCCTGTTGGCCAGATAGCCAGTGGAGACTAGAGGGTAGGCTGTTGGCCTTATAGCCAGTGGAGACTAGAGTGTAGCCTGTTGGCCAGATAACCAGTGGAGACTAGAGGGTAGGCTGTTGGCCAGATAGCCAGTGGAGACTAGAGTGTAGCCTGTTGGCCTTATAGCCAGTGGAGACTAGAGTGTAGCCTGTTGGCCAGATAGCCAGTGGAGACTAGAGGGTAGCCTGTTGGCCAGATAGCCAGTGGAGACTAGAGTGTAGCCTGTTGGCCTTATAGCCAGTGGAGACTAGAGTGTAGCCTGTTGGCCAGATAGCCAGTGGAGACTAGAGGGTAGCCTGTTGGCCAGATAGCCAGTGGAGACTAGAGTGTAGCCTGTTGGCCTTATAGCCAGTGGAGACTAGAGTGTAGCCTGTTGGCCTTATAGCCAGTGGAGACTAGAGGGTAGCCTGTTGGCCAGATAGCCAGTGGAGACTAGAGTGTAGCCTGTTGGCCAGATAGCCAGTGGAGACTAGAGGGTAGCCTGTTGGCCAGATAGCCAGTGGAGACTAGAGTGTAGCCTGTTGGCCTTATAGCCAGTGGAGACTAGGGTGTAGCCTGTTGGCCAAGGGAGACGAGGGTAGCCTGTTGGCCTGATAGCCAGTGGAGACTAGAGTGTAGCCTGTTGGCCAGATAGCCAGTGGAGACTAGAGTGTAGCCTGTTGGCCAGATAGCCAGTGGAGACTAGAGGTAGCCTGTTGGCCAGATAGCCAGTGGAGACTAGAGTGTAGCCTGTTGGCCAGATAGCCAGTGGAGACTAGAGTGTAGCCTTTTGGCCAGATAGCCAGTGGAGACTAGAGTGTAGCCTGTTGGCCAGATAGCCAGTGGAGACTAGAGGGTAGCCTGTTGGCCAGATAGCCAGTGGAGACTAGAGTGTAGCCTGTTGGCCAGATAGCCAGTGGAGACTAGAGGGTAGCCTGTTGGCCAGATAGCCAGTGGAGACTAGAGTGTAGCCTGTTGGCCAGATAGCCAGTGGAGACTAGAGTGTAGCCTTTTGGCCAGATAGCCAGTGGAGACTAGAGTGTAGCCTGTTGGCCTTATAGCCAGTGGAGACTAGAGTGTAGCCAGAGAGATGATACAACATAAAAACAAAGAATAAGATGGAACAGGGCTGAACACAGTACGACAGAGAGATGATACAACATAAAAACAAAGAAGAAGAACATCTATCTCATCATTGCAGTTACATCGTAGGGGACATTCAAATGGGCACAGAAGACATCAAACAGTTTTTTACTTCATTTTTTAAAGCTGCCCAGAGAGGACATCGTTTTTATGGGTAGAGGCAGCTCATTCCACTCTGAGGCTCCAGTAGACGTGATAATACCTTTCCCAGCATTACCCCTGAACCTGTATAAGCACACAGCATTACCCCTGAACCTGTATAAGCACACAGCATTACCCCTGAACCTGTATAAACACACAGCATTACCCCTGAACCTGTATAAGCACACAGCATTACCCCTGAACCTGTATAAGCACACAGCATTACCCCTGAACCTGTATAAGCACACAGCATTACCCCTGAACCTGTATAAGCACACAGCATTACCCCTGAACCTGTATAAACACACAGCATTACCCCTGAACCTGTATAAGCACACAGCATTACCCCTGAACCTGTATAAGCACACAGCATTACCCCTGAACCTGTATAAGCACACATTAGCAACACCTGATCTGGTGCTATGGTTGTGTGCATCCCTAACACGGGGAAAGTAATCAGTTAGATATCTGGGCTCAGAACCATAAATACTCCTGTAAACCAAACCCAGTCTAATGGGACACCCTAGTCTCAACAGGCAGCCAGTTGAGTTCCTGAAAGCAGCTCCTGCCTATGTGAGTACGTGGACACCTTCAATACTACCCTGATCAGCTTATTCTGGGCTCTCTGGCGCTTCCCCTTCAGAAGCTTAGATAAACCCCCAAACCAGGAAGTACTACATTTACATCATTTACTAGCGTAGTCAAAATGGCATTTCCGGACATATTCAATCTCTCCCTATCCTAGTCTGCTGTCCCCACATGCTTCAAGATGGCCGCCATTGTCCCTGTACCCAAGAAAGCAAAGGTAACTGAACTAAATGACTATTGCCCGTAACACTCACTTCTGTCATCATGAAGTGCTTTGAGAGGCTAGTTAAGGATCATATCACCTCTACCTTACCTGTCACCCTAGACCCACTTCAATTTGCCTACCGTCCCAATAGATCCACAGACGATGCAATCGCCATCACACTGCACACTGCCCTATCCGATCTGGACAAGAGGAATACCTATGTAAGAATGCTGTCATTGACTATAGCTCAGCTTCAACCCAGAATGGGAGAATACACCATAGCACCCTCCAAGCTCATCATTAAGCTCGAGGCACTGGGTCTGAACCCCACAATGTGCAACTGGGTCCTGGACTTCCAGACGGGTCGCCCCCAGGTGGTGAAGGTAGGAACAACACCTCCACTTCGCTGTTCCTCAACACAGGGGCCCCACAAGCTTGCGTGCTCAGCCCCCTCCTGTACTCCATGTTGACCCATGACTGCGTGGTGGCCAAGCACACCTCCAACTCAATCATCAAGTTTGCAGACAACACAACAGTAGTAGGCTTGATTACCAACAATGACGAGACAGCCTACAGGGAGGAGGTGAGGGCTCTGGGAGTGTGGTGCCAGGAAAATAACCTCTCACTCAACGTCAACAAAACAAAGGAGCTGATCGTGGACTTCAGGCAACAGCAGAGGGAGCACGCCCCTATCCACATCGAAGGGACCGCAGTAGAGAAGGTGGAAAGCTTCAAGTTCCTCTGCGTACAAATCACTGACAAACTGAAATGGTCCACCCACACAGACAGTTTGTTGAAGAAGGCGCAATAGCGCCTCTTCAACCTCAGGAGGATGAAGAAATTTGGCTTGGCACCTAAAACCCTCACAAACTTTTACAGATGCACAATTGAGAGCATCCTGTCGGGCTGTATCACTGCCTGGTATGGCAACTGCACCGCCCGCAACCGCTGGGCTGTCCAGAGGATGGTGCGGTCTGCACAATACATTACCGGGGGCAAACTACCTGCCCTCCAGGACACCTACAGCACCCGATGTCACAGGAAGGCCAAAAATATTATCAAGGACATCAACCACCTGAGCCACTGCCTGTTCAACCCGTTATCATCCAGAAGGCGAGGTCAGAACGGGTGCATCAAAGCTTGGACCGAGAGACTGAAAAACAGCTTCTATCTCAAGGCCATCAGACTGTTAAATCGCCTTCACTAGCATATTAGAGGCTGCTGTCTATATACATAGATTAGAAATAATTAGCCACTTTAATAAATGGAACACTCTTAATAATGTTTACATATCTTGCATTACTCATCTCATATGTATATACTGCATTCTATTCTATAATATTCTACTGTATCTTAGTCCATGCCGCTGTGACATTGCTCGTCCATATATTTATATATTCTTAATTCCATTCCTTACTTAGATTTGTGTGTATTGGGTATATGTTGTGAAATTGTTAGATATTACTTGTTAGATATTACTGCACTGTCGGAGCTAGAAAAACACAAGCATTTCGCTACACCCGCTATAACATCTGCTAAACACGTGTATGTGACCAATACAATTTGATTTGATTTGATTGAATGAGGGCAGTGGCTATCATGCAGCCAAAGAACATAGCATAAACCTTCCCTTTAGTGTCCATGACCACACCTCCCAAGCTTCCATCAAGGATGTGTCCCAGGTAACTAACAGATACCAGTATCAGTACCACTAACTCCACTCTGATCTCAGAAGTCCTTCACAATTTACAGTTGAAGTCGGAAGTTTACATACACTTAAGTTGGAGTCATTAAAACTCGTTTTTCAACCACTACACACATTTATTTTTAACAAACTATAGTTTTGGCAAGTCGGTTAGGACATCTACTTTGTGCATCACACAAGTAATTTTTTCAACAATTGTTTACAGACAGATTATTTCACTTATAATTCACCGTATCAAAATTCCAGTGGGTCAGAAGTTTACATACACTAAGTTGACTGTGCCTTTAAACAGCTTGGAAAATTCCAGAAAATGATGTCATGGCTTTAGAAGCTTCTGATAGGTTAATTGACATAATTTGAGTCAATTGGAGGTGTACCTGTGGATGTATTTCAAGGCCTACCTTCAAACTCTTTGCTTGACATCATGGGAAAATCAAAAGAAATCAGCCAAGACCTCAGAAAATGTATTTTAGACCTCCACAAGTCTGGTTCATCTTTGGGAGCAATTTCCAAACGCCTGAAGGTACCACGTACATCTGTACAAACAATAGTACGCAAGTATAAACACCATGGGACCACGCAGCCGTCATACCGCTCAGGAAGGAGACGCATTCTGTCTCCTAGAGATGAACGTACTATGGTGCGAAAAGTGCAAATCAATCCCAGAACAACAGCAAAGGACCTTGTGAAGATGCTGGAGGAAACAGATACAAAAATATCTATATCCACAGTAAAACGAGTCCTATATCGACATAACCTGAAAGGCCGCTCAGCAAGGAAGAAGCCACTGCTCCAAAACCGCCATAAAAAAGCCAGACTACGGTTTGCAACTGCACATGGGGACAAAGATCGTACTTTCTGGAGAAATGTCCTCTGGTCTGATGAAACAAAAATAGAACTGTTTGGCCATAATGACCATCGTTATGTTTGGAGGAAAAAGGGGGTTGCTTGAAAGCCAAAGAACACCATCCCAACCTTGAAGCACGGGGGTGGCAGCATCATGCTGTGGGGGTGCTTTGCTGCAGGAGGGACTGGTGCACTTCACAAAATAGATGGCATCATGAGGAAGGAAAATTATGTGGATGTATTGAAGCAACATCTTAAGACATCAGTCAGGAAGTTAAAGCTTGGTCGCAAATGGGTCTTCCAAATGGACAATGACCCCAAGCATACTTCCAAAGTTGTGGCAAAATGGCTTAAGGACAATAAAGTCAAGGTATTGGAGTGACCATCACAAAGCCCTGACCTCAATCCTATAGAAAATGTGTGGGCAGAACTGAAAAAGCGTGTGCGAACAAGGAGGCCTACAAACCTGACTCAGTTACACCAGCTCTGTCAGGAGGAATGGGCCAAAATTCACCCAACTTATTGTGGGAAGCTTGTGGAAGGCTACCCAAAACATTTGACCCAAGTTAAACAATTTAAAGGCAATGCTACCAAATACGAATTGAGCGTATGTAAACTTCTGACCCACTGGGAATGTGATGAAAGAAATCAAATCTGAAATAAATAATTCTCTCTACTATTATTCTGACATTTCACATTCTTAAAATAAAGTGGTGATCCTAACTGACCTAAAACAGGGAATGTTTACTAGGATTAAATGTCAGGAATTGTGAAAAACTGAGTTTAAATATCTTTGGCTAAGGTGTATGTAAACTTCCGACTTCAACTGTAGGTCTGGACCCAATTTAGGTCTGGACCCAGAGAGAGGGCTATGGTCTTAGCTGTTAACTTCAGCCTTGCAGTTGCACTCGTCCGTCCGTCCGATAAACACTTTAGTTTGTTGGTTTGTTTATCAAAACTTCGCAACAGTGTTGCCAGTAATCCAGGAAATCAACGGCAGAGCGGTCCCAACAGGTTCCAGACACCTAGTAGAGCGTTAACACTAGCAATCTGACTTAACATTTTACAAGCTAAGCCCACCGAAAACAAACAAGACTTCTGCAAAGAGTTGCACACACAGAGAAAACTTCAGCGCCAAACGAGAGCTCTCTTCCAGAGATGGATTATTTCCTCCTTCATGACAACTGGTGCGCTCTTAAAGGGGCAACGCATGGCGAAGGCTCAGTGCAGGATTTCACCACCCTTAGAAAACAAGTTGAACCTAAAAGGGTTCTTCGGCTGTCCCCATAGGAGAACACTTTGAAGTACCCTTTTGGGTTCCATGTAGAACCACAGAGGGTTCTACCTGGAACCAAAAAGGGTTCTCCTATGGGGACAGCCGAAAACCCTTTTGGAACCCATTTTTCTAAGAGTGTAGATTGACCAGGTGAATCCAGGTGAAAGCAATGATCTCATACTGATGTCCACTTCAATCAGTGTAGATGAAGGTGAGGAGACAGGTTAAAGAATGACTTTTAAACCTTGAGACAATTGAGACATGGATTGTGTATGTGTGCCATTCAGAGGGTGAATGGGCAAGACAAAATGTTTAACTGCTTTTGAACGGAGTATGGTATTAGGTGCCAGGCGCGCCGGTTTGTGTCAAGAACTGCAAAGCTGCTGGTTTTTTCAGGCTCAACAGTTTCCCGTGTGTATCAACAATGGTCCACCACCCAAAGGACATCCAGCCAACTGGACACAACTGTAGGAAGCATTGGAGTCAACATGGGCCAGCATCCCTGTGGAACGCTTTCAACACTTCAACAAGTCCATGAAAGAGAATGGCAACAGTCAGCAGAGAAACCTGCTGTTGTGACTCAGCAACCACATAGTTGTTGTGTCTGTTTGTTTTTACTTTGTGTTGCCTCCAGTGGTTACATGCACAATGGATACAAATCAATGCACTCAATACTCAGTATCCTAAGAATGTTTGCCGATCTAGTGGATAAAATGGCAGCAGTGGTAATGGAGGAACAAACACTGGCAGGGAGAACAGACAGAGGAGGTGTGAGAGGGGGAACAGAGGAGGAGGTGAGAGGGGGAGAACAGACAGAGGAGGTGAGAGGGGGAACAGACAGAGGAGGTGTGAGAGGGAGAACGGACAGAGGAGGTGGAGGGGAACAGACAGAGGAGGAGTGAGAGAGGAGACACAGAGGAGTGTGAGAGGAGGAGAACAGACAGAGGAGGTGAGAGAGGGAGAACAGACAGAGGAGTGAGAGGAGAACAGACAGAGGAGGTGAGAGGGAGGGAACAGACGAAGAGGAGGTGAGAGAGGAGAATAGACAGAGGAGGTGTGAGAAGGGGACGACAGAGGAGGTGTGAGAGGGGAACAGACAGAGGAGGTGAAGAGGGAGAACAGACAGAGGAGGTGAAGGGAGAACAGACAGAGAGAGTGTGAGAGGGGAGAACAGACAGAGGAGGTGAGAAGGGAGAACAGACAGAGGAGTGAGAGGGAGAACAGACAGAGGAGGTGTGAGAGAGGAGAACAGACAGAGGAGGTGAGAGGGAACAGACAGAGGAGGTGTGAGAGGGGGAACAGACAGAGGAGGTGAGAGGGGAGAACAGACAGAGGAGGTGAGAGGGAGAACAGAGGAGGTGAGAGGGAGAACAGACAGAGGAGGTGTGAGAGGGAGAACAGACAGAGGAGGTGTGAGAGGGAGAACAGACAGAGGAGGAGGTGAGAGAGGGAGAACAGACAGAGGAGGTGTGAGAGGGAGAACAGACAGAGGAGGTGTGAGAGGGAGAACAGACAGAGGAGGTGTGAGAGGGAGAACAGACAGAGGAGGTGTGAGAGGGAGAACAGACAGAGGAGGTGAGAGGGAGAACAGACAGAGGAGGTGTGAGAGGGAGAACAGACAGAGGAGGTGTGAGAGGGAGAACAGACAGAGGAGGTGAGAGGGGGAACAGACAGAGGAGGTGAGAGGGAGAACAGACAGAGGAGGTGAGAGGAGAACAGAGGAGGTGAGAGGGAGAACAGACAGAGGAGGTGTGAGAGGAGAACAGACAGATGTGAGAGGGAGAACAGACAGAGGAGGAGTGAGAGGAGAACAGACAGAGGAGATGAGAGGAGAACAGAGGAGGTGAGAGGGAGAACAGACAGAGGAGGTGAGAGGGAGAACAGACAGAGGAGGTGTGAGAGGGAGAACAGAGGAGGAGGTGTGAGAGGGAGAACAGACAGAGGAGGTGTGAGAGGGAGAACAGACAGAGGAGGTGTGAGAGGGGGAACAGACAGAGGAGGTGAGAGGGAGAACAGACAGAGGAGGTGAGAGAGGAGAACAGACAGAGGAGATGTGAGAGGCTAGAGAACAGACAGAGGAGGTGTGAGAGGGAGAACAGACAGAGGAGGTGAGAGGGAGAACAGACAGAGGAGGTGAGAGGGGAGAACAGACAGAGGAGGTGAGAGGGGAGAACAGACAGAGGAGGTGTGAGAGGGAGAACAGACAGAGGAGGTGTGAGAGGGAGAACAGACAGAGGAGAGGTGAGAGGGAGGGAACAGACAGAGGAGGTGTGAGAGGGAGAACAGACAGAGGAGGTGAGAGGGAGAACAGACAGAGGAGGTGTGAGAGGGGAACAGACAGAGGAGGTGTGAGAGGGAGAACAGAGGAGGTGTGAAAGGGAGAACAGAGGAGGTGAGAGGGGGAACAGACAGAGGAGGTGTGAGAGGGAGAACAGACAGAGGAGGTGTGAGAGGGAGAACAGAGGAGGTGAGAGGGGAGAACAGACAGAGGAGGTGTGAGAGGGAGAACAGAAGAGGAGGTGAGAGGGAGAACAGACAGAGGAGGTGTGAGAGGGAGAAAAGACAGAGGAGGTGTGAGAGGGAGAACAGACAGAGGAGGGTGAGAGGGAGAACAGACAGAGGAGGTGTGAGAGGGGAGAACAGACAGAGGAGGTGAGAGAGGAGAACATGACAGAGGAGGTGAGAGGGAGAACAGACAGAGGAGGTGTGAGAGGGAGAACAGACAGAGGAGGTGTGAGAGGGAGAACAGACAGAGGAGGGTGAGAGGGAGAACAGACAGAGGAGGTGAGAGGGAGAACAGACAGAGGAGGTGAGAGGGAGAAACAGACAGAGGATGTGAGAGGAGACAACAGAGGAGGTGAGAGGGAGAACAGACAGAGGAGGTGAGAGAGGGGAACAGACAGAGGAGGTGGGGAGAGGGAGAACAGACAGAGGAGGTGTGAGAGGGAGAACAGACAGAGGAGGTGAGAGGGAGAACAGACAGAGGAGGTGTGAGAGGGAGAACAGACAGAGGAGGTGAGAGGGGGAACAGACAGAGGAGGTGTGAGAGGGAGAACAGACAGAGGAGGTGTGAGAGGGAGAACAGACAGAGGAGGTGTGAGAGGGAGAACAGACAGAGGAGGTGTGAGAGGGGAGAACAGAGGAGGAGGTGAGAGGGGAACAGACAGAGGAGGTGTGAGAGGGGAGAACAGACAGAGGAGGTGTGAGAGGGGAACAGACAGAGGAGGGTGAGAGGGAGAACAGACAGAGGAGTGTGAGAGGGGAACAGACAGAGGAGTGTGAGAGGGGAGAACAGACAGAGGAGTGTGAGAAGGAGAACAGACAGAGGAGATGAGAGGGAGAACAGACAGAGGAGAGGAGAGATGAGGAGGAGAGGGAACAGACAGAGGAGGTGTGAGAGGAGGAGAACAGACAGAGGAGAGGTGAGAGGGAGAACAGACAGAGGAGGTGAGAGGGAGAACAGAGGAGGTGTGAGAGGGAGAACAGAGGAGGAGGTGAGAGGGAGATCAGACAGAGGAGGTGAGAGGGAGAACAGACAGAGGAGGTGAGATGGAGATCAGACAGAGGAGGTGTGAGAGGGAGAACAGACAGAGGAGTGAGAGGGAGAACAGACAGAGGAGGTGTGAGAGGGAGAACAGACAGAGGAGGGGTGAGAGGGAGAACAGACAGAGGAGGTGTGAGAGGGAGAACAGACAGAGGAGGTGAGAGGGAGAACAGAGGAGGTGAGAGGGAGAACAGACAGAGGAGGTGAGAGGGAGAACAGACAGAGGAGGTGTGAGAGGGGGAACAGACAGAGGAGGTGAGAGGGAGAACATACAGAGGAGGTGTGAGAGGGAGAACAGACAGAGGAGTGTGAGAGGGAGAACAGACAGAGGAGGTGTGAGAGGGAGAACAGACAGAGGAGGTGAGAGGGAAAACAGACAGAGGAGGTGTGAGATGGGGAACAGACAGAGGAGGTGTGAGAGGGAGAACAGACAGAGGAGGTGAGAGGGAGAACAGACAGAGGAGGTGTGAGAGGGAGAACAGACAGAGGAGGTGAGAGGGAGAACAGACAGAGGAGGTGTGAGAGGGGGAACAGAGGAGGAGGGAGAGAGGGGGAACAGAGGAGGAGGTGAGAGGGAGAACAGAGGAGGTGAGAGGGAGAACAGACAGGAGGTGTGAGAGGGAGAACAGACAGAGGAGGTGAGAGAGGGGGAACAGACAGAGGAGGTGTGAGAGGGAGAACAGACAGAGGAGGATGTGAGAGGGGGAACAGACAGAGGAGGTGTGAGAGGGAGAACAGACAGAGGAGGGTGAGAGGGAGAACAGACAGAGGAGAGGTGAGAGGGGGGAACAGACAGAGGAGGTGTGAGAGGGGGAACAGACAGAGGAGGTGAGAGGGAGAACAGACAGAGGAGGTGTGAGAGGGGGAACAGACAGAGGAGGTGTGAGAGGGGGAACAGACAGAGGAGGTGTGAGATGGGGAACAGACAGAGGAGGTGTGAGAGGGGGAACAGACAGAGGAGTGTGAGAGGGAGAACAGACAGAGGAGGTGAGAGGGAGAACAGACAGAGGAGGTGAGAGGGAGAACAGACAGAGGAGGTGTGAGAGGGAGAACAGACAGAGGAGGTGAGAGGGAGAACAGACAGAGAGGTGAGAGGGGAGAACAGACAGAGGAGGTGAGAGGGAGAACAGACGGAGGAAGTGTGAGAGGGAGAACAGACAGAGGAGTGTGAGAGGGAGAACAGACAGAGGAGGTGAGAGGGGAGAACAGACAGAGGAGGTGTGAGGGGGAGAACGAAGAGGAGGTGAGAGGGGAGAACAGACAGAGGAGGTGAGAGAGGGAGAACAGACAGAGGAGGTGTGAGGGGGAGAACAGACAGAGGAGGTGTGAGGGGGAGAACAGACAGAGGAGGTGAGAGGGGGAGAACAGACAGAGGAGGTGAGAGGGGGAGAACAGACAGAGGAGGTGTGAGAGGAGGAGGGAACAGAGGAGGAGGTGTGAGAGGGGAGAACAGACAGAGGAGGTGTAGAGAGGAGAACAGACAGAGGAGGTGAGAGGAGAACAGACAGGAGGAGGTGAGAGGGAGAACAGACAGAGGAGGTGAGAGGGGGAACAGACAGAGGAGTGAGAGGGAGAACAACAGAGGAGGTGGGAGGGGAGACACAGAGGAGGTGTGAGAGGGAGAACAGACAGAGGAGGTGAGAGAGGGGAACAGACAGAGGAGGTGTGAGAGGGGGAACAGACAGAGGAGGTGTGAGAGGGAGAACAGACAGAGGAGTGTGAGGGGAGAAACAGACGGAGGAGGTGTGAGAGGGGAACAGACAGAGGAGGGTGAGAGGGAGAACAGACAGAGGAGGTGAGAGGGAGAACAGACAGAGGAGGTGTGAGAGGGAGAACAGACAGAGGAGGTGAGAGGGAGAACAGAGGAGGTGTGAGAGAGAGAACAGACAGAGGAGGTGTGAGAGGGAGAACAGAGGAGGTGTGAGAGGGAGAACAGACAGAGGAGGTGTGAGGGGGGAACAGACAGAGGAGGTGAGA
Organism: Coregonus clupeaformis; assembly: GCF_020615455.1. NCBI lineage: Eukaryota > Metazoa > Chordata > Actinopteri > Salmoniformes > Salmonidae > Coregonus > Coregonus clupeaformis. The sequence goes on from NW_025536752.1 coordinate 50,276, forward strand.
GGAGAACAGACAGAGGAGGTGTGAGGGGGAACGAATAGGAGGTGAGAGAGGAAGAACATACAGAGGAGGTGTGAGGAAGCTTGTACGTGT
>NW_025536753.1:0-50303 GCF_020615455.1 Coregonus clupeaformis
CAGTGGGGAAAAAAAGTATTTAGTCAGCCACCAATTGTGCAATTTCTCCCACTTAAAAGATGAGAGAGGCCTGTAATTTTCATCATAGGTACATGTCAACTAGTGACAGACAAATTGAGAAAAAATAATCCAGAAAATCACATTGTAGGATTTTTAATTAATTAATTTGCAAATGATTGGAAAATAGGTATTTGGTCACCTACACAACAACAAGCAAGATTTCTTGGCTCTCACAGACCTGTAACTTATTCTTTAAGAGGCTCCTCTGTCCTCCACTCGTTACCTGTATTAATGGCACCTGTTTGAACTTGTTATCAGTATAAAGTCACCTGTCCACAACCTCAAACAGTCACACTCCAAACTCCACTATGGCCAAGACCAAGATCAAAGGACACCAGAAACAAAAGTGTGTAGACCTGCCCAGGCTGGGAAGACTGAATCTGTAATAGGAAAGCAGCTTGGTTTGAAGAATCAACTGTGGGACAATTATTAGGAAATGGAAGATATACAAGACCACTGATAATCTCCCTCGATCTCGGGGCTCCACGCAAGATCTCACCCCGTGGGGTAAAATGATCCACAAGAACGGTGAGCAAAATCCCAGAACCTACACGGGGGGACGCTAGTGAATGACCTGCAGAGAGCTGGGACCAAAGTAACAAAGCCTACCATCAGTAACACACTATGCCGCCAGGGGACTCAAATCCTGCAGTGGCGGACGTGTCCCCCTGCTTGAGCGCCACAGTACATGTCCAGGCCCGTCTGAAGTTTGCTAGAGTGCATTTGGATGATCCAGAAGAGGATTGGGAGAATGTCATATGGTCAGATGAAACCAAAATAGAACTTTTTGGTAAAAACTCAACTCAGTCGTGTTTGGAGGACAAATAATGCTGAGTTGCATCAAAGAACACCATACCAACTGTGAAGCAAGTGGGGGTAGTGGAAACATCATGCTTTGAGCTGTTTTTCTGCAAAGGGACCAGGGACGACTGATCCGTGTAAAGGAAAGAATAAATGGGCCATTATCATAGAGATTTTGAGTGAAAACCTGCTTCCCATCAGCAAGGGCATTGAAGATGAAACGTGGCTGTTTCTTTCAGCATGACAATGATCCCAAACACACCGACCCGGCAACGGGAGTGGCTTCGTAATAAGCATTTCAAGGTCCTGGAGTGGCCTAGCCAGCTCTCCAGATCTCAACCCCATAGAAAATCTTTGGAGGGAGTTGAAAGTCCGTGTTGCCCAGCGGACAGCCCCAAAACATCACTAGCTCTAGAGGAGATCTGCATGGAGGAATGGGCAAAATACCAGCAACAGTGTGTGAAAACCTTGTGAAGACTTACAGAAAACATTTGATATGTGTCATTGCGCATCAAGGGTATATAACAAAGGTTATTGAGAAACTTTTTGTTATTGACCAAATACTTATTTTCCACCATAATTTGCAAAATAAATTCATAAAAAAATCCTACAATATGATTTTCTGGAATTTTTTTTCTTATTTTGTCTGTCATAGTTGACGTGTACATATGATAAAAATTACAGGCCTCTCTCGTCTTTTTAAGTGGGAGAACTTGCACAATTGGTGGCTGACTAAATACTTTTTTTCCCCACTGTATGCAGTTTCAAAAGGACATGCATTTATTTCTTCCCCTCATTCACCGTCAGTCATTCACCCCAGCAGTCAGCCTGTGCAGCTGATGATGGCCCATCTAAACTACACCTAAACTATATTGAAAATAATTTCACAAATATAATAATAGAGTTAGCCTAAAGACAATATTAAATTGACTGATGGGTGACAATATTGTCAATTGTCAAATTGAATATGAAGAGACAGTGCAGTTTAGTTGGAATTGACACAAAGGCAGCGAAACAGAGCACCAAAAATGGACTTTTTCAAATCCTCTGAGGCTCCTACAGAGTTACATGCAGGTAAGACCGTTTGACTTCTGTATAGTATCAGAAAGAGCAGATTCTGATGTTTCCAAAACACTTACCCTTGACAAATAACTCTCAAAATTGAAGAGATGAGCTCTAGTAGAAAATATCACCTTTTCCAAGAATAACTGTTCCATGTGCACCAGAGATAGCCTACACTAACATAAACTCATGAAAATGCTCTTTGATTTTGTTTTATTGGGTAACATATTCTAATGTCACCCAAGCCTTCATAAACACAACCAAATCATTATTTTTGCAATAGTGTATTACATTTATTTATTAGACTGTTCTTTTGCTGTCAAAATAACTGCTCATTGGCTCAAAGTAGGATCCCTCAAGGCCTTTCTAGTGTTAATAAACTAAACTGACTTTGAATGGCCTTTAGTTGGAGATTAAGGGGCTGTGCGCTTTAGGGCCTAGTCACGAAGCCACTATTGTCCAGTTATGGAATGAGGAGGGAATTGGCATCTAATTAATGACTTATTCAATCAATAGCCATAGCCTATGGGTTTGCAATAGACCTATGGTATTTCATTCAATCCAATGGTTTATGATAGGCCTACTCCATGGTCATTGTCAAGGCAGGCAAGATGAATTTGGGAGTTATTGAGTTATAGAGACAAACCATCATTTTTCGTCTGACTGGCACACAGACAAAGGGCAGTTGCCCGTGCAATGCATGCGTCGCACGTGGGGGATAATCCGTTCCCACGCGCGCTTGTTAAAGCCTCTTCTCTGGCAGATTAAACCGCGCGCTTCTAACCAACCATCTGTTACCAGCACCTCACCACCATGTGCACACGCACACTTCCCTACACCGGGATGGACCGGGAGGCGCGAAGCCGCGGAGAAGCATTCGCTTAACCAGAGGGGTGCGGATGATGCCGGTGCTCGCTAGGCAACTCAGGCGATTCGGTAGGCCTATCTGAGTGACTGCCCGCTTTTTTGTTTGAGAGTTGCAAGTGGAAGATGATGCTGATTCATGCTAGCACTGTTATGGGATGAAGACATCCGAAGGAGGTTGTAGGGTTTCCCAAAATCATTATCCAACAAGTAGGGCTATATTGCGCAGTTTAGATTTTGCATTATTGTTCCGCAATTTATTTATTTTATTTTACTCATAGTCTATACCAAACATTATAGCCCTGACATTTTACAGGCCTAAAACCTACACAATACACTGTTATCACACTGTTATAACTATAGTTTTCAAACAATCATACATATGGGCGGCAGGTAGCTTAGTGGTTAAGAGCGTTGTGCGTTGTGCCAGCATAAGGTCGCTGGTTCTAATCCCCGAGCCGACTAGGTGAAAAATCTGTCGATGTGCCCTTGAGCAAGGCACATAACCCTAATTGCTCCTGTAAATCGCTCTGGATAAGAGCGTCTGTAAAATGTCAAAAAATATGTTTTATGTAAATGTTTTTAGCCAAAAGAATATCCTCATAAGATATGATACCCAGTTCAAGACAGTTCAAAATGTGTTATATTTTATACCCTCATCATGTCTATCTATTCCCAGTCAGTTGGTAAGTGGGCCTTCACACGCTCTACCACTAGAGGATAGTATTGACTTTGGTACGAAATACCTTTTAATGTTACAGTAATGCGTGAACGCTATAAAAATTATTTGATGAAATGGACAATCTTCCAAATAGAGTAGATATGTTAAATATGTGTCATTTAGTGAGAGCAATAAAATGATGACAGTCACTTCAGTACATGAGGCAGTCCAGAAATGTGACAGGACAATACGCCTCCTTCTAATGCAATATCCATTGAATGCGATGCTTTTGTTACATTGTCATGAAGATACCCTGATCATATTATGGTTGATAATACAATTCAATTTATGGAAACTTCAAACGTTCATGCTTTGCTGAGTCGCCTTCAATTTGGGACTTTGGAGACATGGGCCGAACTGGGACCATATGAAGCCCCTTATACCCCAATTTGCTTCTGGACGGCATGAAGACAACTGGCTTGGTTGACTGACAGAATGATCATGAGCATACTCACCTTTATCAATGTATGTCAATGGTGTTATCTCATGTAGGCTACTCTAAGTATTTTAATAAAGTGTATAAACGTTTTCAGTTTTCAGTCAAGTGGAAACAGTTTTGACAGTACGCACTAACATTACAAAAACAACACAAATTGAGCTGTTAAAAAACGATACCATTTTAACTTACCTTTCAAATTAATACCATCAAAAAGAATACGACTTCTGTGCAAGGCTTTCGTGTCTCTCGTGCACACTGAACATTTAGTTACGTTTCTTTATATGTTGAATAGCATAATTCTTAAGAAAAACACAATTAACCGAAAGAAAAGGTTATGTATTTCAAGACACAATTGTAACCGTCAAAAACAGTGCCAATGTAATTCTCAAAGACGGGGGTAGCACATGCATAGGCCTATACGTTTGTTCATTTATTTGAATATCAAATAGTTGTAAGACAAGCATTTTTGGCTCCAGGCTTAAACAGGTTTTTATATTTGGCTATACAGTATGCCTATTGGCTTCTGTTGGGATTTGTGTATTGGATACTTATATTTCACATGTAAAAACAACCTTAACAGAATGTAGCCTATATAGTATTGGGCCCCGTGTAGCTCAGTTGGTAGAGCATGGCTCTTGCAACGCCAGGGTTGTGGGTTCGTTTCCCACGGGGGGCCAGTATGAAAAATGTATGCACTCACTAACTGTAAGTCGCTCTGAATAAGAGCGTCTGCTAAATGACTAAAATGTAAATATTTCCATTATGAAAACAATTAGTCTTGACAATGAAAAACGTATTCGGAAATATCATTACATCTATCATGAATTGGTTCAGAAGTGTAAAAATGGTGGCTTTATCATTGTGTAAACACACTGGTACCAATATCTATGTATTGTGTATTTCAGCTATGAAAGACCGAGGGGGTTGAAATATGGGGTGGGTAGCCTACTTCGACATTCTATTTATAATTGGCTGAACAAATTTCGCAACTGCACTAAAGGTCATTGAAGGAGTTGGTTTGAAAATAATCTGAAGATTTTTGGACATGCGCAGATGTGGGATGCCATATTGGAACGAGCTCTGTGCTGTGCAGTTGAAAGACGTCGCTCGCTGGCTTCCACCGAACGGAAAAGGCTCGCAAATTAGACGCGAAAAAAACATCATTAAGGTAAGACAGGTGACAGGTTGACGCTTCTTTAAATATTTATGTAGGTTACTAATCCAGAGCCGTCGTTTTCTCGACGAAATATCCACCGTGAGAGGTTTTTCCTAGCGTAAACCTTTAACCACTCCGACTCTAGGCTGTTTCTCTAGAAACAGAAATACTGGCGCATTCAGAAGCCAAGTTGTTCAAAGTGTTTTTACGTGCGTAATTATAGCTTTCACATGCGGTGAGAAGGTCGCTTCGTGGCACTTTCAATTTAGTTGGTATGATTGTTTTTCTTTATTGAAAGGCATAATGTAAACCTTGATGCAAAAATAAATTGGTTACATAAACATTTATTTTAATGCTTGCGGTGCGTAGGAAAAACACATTTCAATAAGCCTGATAAATGAATTTCCATCTAACGGTCTGCTTTCCACTGAAAACGATAAAATAGTGAAATGCTCATAAGTTCGCACCCCTGACTTCGTTTTAAATGTTCATATTTACAGTTTAAACGTCTAGGTGTGTCATGCTTTTTCCACACATAGGTGCGCAAAGGCATCGGAAAATACCGGACATTGCCAATATGTCAAACCACTTTCAACATGGCGGGTTATGGTGTGTAAAAAAACTGCATGTAAAATCTTTGAATGAGGAAAAAAATACAATTACTGCAGTTAACCGTCCAGTTCCAGTTTCTTTTGATGCACATTAACGAGCTCTAATGAATTAAATTAGAAGTGGACGTTTAACAATACCGTTCGAGTTTTTTTCTGCTGCAATACTTTGTGTGCAAAGTACATTAGCGAAGTGCCAAATACAAATTACTGACTGCTTACGCACTGAGAGGACGTCGGCGACACACGTATCCCACAAATGCACAGTAGACCTAGCTACATTTCCTGTTTCACTTCTTCAGCATTAGCAGTTACAATCTATTTTTAATCGTTATTTAGTACACATAGAATAATGGTCTGATGAACGGTTCCATTTGTCTTTTTAATCATCCATCAAGGTTTTAACATCAATCTTGATGATTGTAAAATTGCACGAGGTAATTCTCCCAATCCGACGTTATGCCAAATGTGATGGACGAAGTTGCTAATTGGGTTAAACCGCGCGTATATCCATTAAATTTTTATTTACTTATTGCGGGCAGTCAGCAAATCCCGGAGTTTAGTTGCGCATTATTCTGATGATCCCTCTTCGGGATTACATTCAGCTCCATAATGAATATAAAAATAAAGCCACGTTACCAAATGAACAGTGATGTGCATGTGCACTCATGCGTATTCAGGCTGCGTATTGCCATAAAACCCTAAAACATACGGTAGGTCCGTGGTTGTCATGTGAGATCGTTTTTCCTTGGTACTGGTGTAGCCTAGATGGAATGGAAGCAAGCAACATCATGGAGAAGATCTCGCCTCTTTACTGTAAAACCTATGAAGTGTCCAGGGATCTGGTATAGGGGTAAAGATCACGGTGATCAAGGATGCATGGTTATTGATGGTTTTATTCATGTACTCCTCAGCGCCGTTTATAATCGATATTTTGATAACGCATGCCATTGTATGTAAAAGTCCCTGATAAGGTTCTAAAGGAAAAACAGATAAAACATTGATGGATTGGCACTGCTCTGTGAGTGAAGACAGAGAATTGTATTAGCCAAGAACAACTTACATTATTAACACGTCTTTCACAGTGATTTACATAACAAAATGATATGGAAAACGGATGTATTAAGTCATTAGGTCAAGGCTGTGACTTGACATCATCAGTTCAAAGGTGTCTGCTATAGTTTCAGGTGAAATAATGGCAAGGTAACCACATCCCCAGGCTAATTGCTCATGGGAAGTGTCTGGCTGACTAGATTAATTGTAATGTAAAGAAAGCCACATTTCCTTTTCTCCACTAAGAGTCTTCAGTGAGGTGTATGGATGAATGAATCACAGGAGGTTAAAAAAAATATTTGTGTTCTTATTTTGACCCGATCATGAGCAACTCAATGTCTGTAGGAGAGATAATGAGTCACGTGGCATAAGAGTCAGCATAACAGACACAACTGGCTCTGCGCAAAAAGGCTGTACAATGATTAGCCTACATCAGATGTTTTTTCTTCAGAGAAGACAAAAACATATTATACAACACAGCATTTGGAATAAGATCAAACAAGATCCATTTCCATCTATTTTCGATAATTTCTGAGTTGATGGAAAAAGTAATCATATAGCCCTTCTGGTGTGATGTTACTCAAACAATGGCTTGATGCTGGAGAAGTTGACTGAAGCTGCTGATGTAGGCAGTAGGCTCTCATTAGTATGTTTTCTCATTGCCTCTGTGCATTGTGGCCTGTCTGTCTGTCTGTCTGCCCGGGGCAGTTGTTGTTTGCACTTCAGTCTTTTAAATATGTCAGTCAGCTGATCTCACACAGCATCACAGGCTGTTTAAGGAACACACCAGGCTAGATGTGCCATAGAGACAAGACACTATATTCTACTGATATATTCTACTAATACTTCATAGATACTGATAAATCATGAAATCTTTCATTGGATGTAATATTATAGATTACATAGAATGAATGGTGAGTGATAAAACAGAGAAGTGTAGAAATCGTTGAGAGATATCATTACTCTTAACAGGATCAATTGTGTCATGTTGATTCCTAAAAACAAAAACATGATGGGAGATAAGGAAGGACACACCCAGCCCAAATAGTGTTAGTTAATTTGTCAATTCCCCATGAAGTATGCATATTGTCCTGGTTGGGGTTTTAGAGAAAGGCAGCGAAGGGACAGCGTGTGGTGCCTACTGGACTCATCGAAGCTAATCAATAACACCGCCCCCCTCCATCTCAATCTGATGAGGCTTTAACCAGGAAAGACCTGCGTCTCAGATTAACACACAGATCAGCCTAATCCCCAGGAGACAATCTGGGCTGCTCACTGGGATGCTGGGGACCAGTATGGACCAATATGTTTTCATTTAGTGGTTTAGTTTGGCTGCTTTTGGTTAAAAAAAACAATGAGTGAAAAAAATATATCAATTGGACTGCCTGTGTAAACGCAGCCTTAGATCCTCTTAACTGAATGCAATAATAGTGAACCTTTTCGATTTAAATCAGTGACACCATTTCTGGGATAAGTGACCCTCTGTCTGTGAGACAAGTTGCCCGGTTCTCTTTATCCTGTAAACCTACATGTAAATATGTGCTTTTCTCTGATTGTGTCCTAGACGTTGTGGTTTATACTACATTTTAGTTATTTAATGGACCCTGTGGACTGTGATCTCTGATAGTTTCTGGACTGAAGTCAGTAGATGGATCCTATGTTTGCGTCCTGGAGAGTGTGGACTATCAGGCAGAGTGGAGAGGAACAGGGGCCAACATCATGTGAGTCCAATTAGACCAGCATGTTGTTTACGCTATGGATAGATGTGTGTTTGGATCCCTGCGTGACAGAGGACACATTCAGAAGGATTACATGTAGTGAAAGGACACACCTATGCTATGAAGAAACGAGTTGATTTAAATGCATTTCCAGTGATGTTCCTCATGCTATAAAAAAACAGATGATGACAAGCACAGAACATTGCCTATTGCTCATTTGAATGCTTAGGCAAATGTGTGAAGTCTGCAGAGAGTTGTTTTTGTGTATTAGTTTGATTGAAGGGCATCGGTATGAATCTGCTCTTTGAATCAGTGTTAATTGAACAGTTGATGGAAGTGGGTGCAGTTAGAGTGAGTCATTGCGGAGGCTGAGAGATATGGCAGTTATCCCAAAATATCACAAACGTAACCATGATCTGGGAAAGAGACAGAGTGGAAAAACAATAGGAAAATATTTAGTTTGTTTTTCTCCAAGATCTTTTAAATAAAGCAAAAACTAAATTATGTCTAAGCGTTATGATTCCTATATGAGTGATTAAACCTTTTGAAATACCTCTTCTTTCTTAATGGTTTATGTAACGCTGATCTCTGTGGCATAGTTATTATGAGGTTCTGCTGTGTCGGTCCTGGTCTTCTACCTTATTTAAACTGTGGTTGGTTATCTCTTGTGGCTGGAGAGCTGTGCTGAGGTATGCAAATCCACAACAGCAGAAACTGTACATTGCTCTCGCATACTACTACTAATAATAATAATAATAAAATGCCATTTAGCAGACGCTTTTATCCAAAGCGACTTAGTCATGCGTGCATACATTTGTGTATGGGTGGTCCCGGGGATCGAACCCACTACCCTGGCGTTACAAGCGCCGTGCTCTACCAGCTACCAAGCAGAGACATAGAAACACACTGTGCTGAACAGGTATTCTATGCTGTACAAATATAATTAGTAGAACAGAGGCTATTCCATCTGTATGGTCTGAAATAAATGCCCATGTTGTCTTTCGTTACTGTTATAGTGGTAATTGTTTAGATGGACATGATATGGATTTGAATGCTCCATTCCTACTTAACTCCTCCTTTGTGTGACACAGTGGAGGAATGAGGGAGATGCAGTGAAGACTGAGGAGTCTGAAGACAGACGGACTAAGGGTAAAAAGGTAAAGGTTACCGGGAAGAGAGAGCAGGATGCAGTCCCACCCACAGGACAGGCCATTCGCCCTCTCCACAGGAAATCCCACAGCCCGAACCAACGGGAGAGAAGAACAGGTGCACTCAGGTGAGGGATTTTACCTACACTTTTTAATCTTCGATCCCTTCCTAATTTTTTGTCTGCCATTGTTTGATGACACGTGAAGGGTACAACCATTCATCTCCATTGTATCACAATCACAACAGGGGTTGTGGTTTTAAAATGCTCAGTGATTGCATTGAAAAGCAGCCATTTTCCAATTTTTCACATTCCTTTTGAGATGCCACACCATTATTGACCTTCACCAAGGTCTCAGAATGCGTGTAGTGCGGGACTATTTTTTTTGTTTTGATTATTCAGCAGGAATCTGCAGCAGCCACTGTGTCAAGCTGTGAGAGAATCTGGTCCAGTTTGCCTGGTCAGGGTCAGTGGTGTGGGGATGTGCGCTGACTGTAGAGTCATAGTTAGAGTCTCTCTGTCATTGTTTTTTTCCTGTGTTCACTTCCTTGTTCTGTTCTGTTCAGCCCTACAAGGTGCTTCTTATCAAATGAACAGACTGGAAAAGTGGAACTCGGATGAAAAGTAATAGAAAACAGGAAAGTTTTGTCTGGCTGAAAGGAAAGAGGAAATGCAACTCACCTAGGAGCATTTTCTCAACACTACGATTGATCTAACATCTTTTTAATTCTAAAACATATATTAAAGGATTTTTAAAGTGCTTTTCTAAATCCCAAATACGCTTGAATGACAAGATTACTTTTTGTTAAAAGCAGCGTTCGTAACATGACCCCTTTGAATCAGGTTGAGATGGATAGTGGAAGGTATGATGTCATAGCCTTTGTAAAGGTCTGGGGATGAGGAGTGTGAACACGCAAACACACACAGACACACACACACACACACACTACTATGTGTAAGGGAGAAGATCAAGCTTAGCAGATTGTTTTCAGAAAGCCCCCGACTGCAACAACAGGTAGTTTCTTCTCTCTCATTGGTGCAGGTTAAGTCCCACACACTCAGTCCCATGAGACACAGCCTAGAGAGGAGAAACCACACAGCAGGAACAAGAGACACACAAACACACACACACACACACACACACACACAGAGAGAATACACATTATACCTTGTCCAAGTATCAGTCTCCCACGGGAAAATTGAACAGTTCTCACCTTGAGGAGAAACATTAGTGGCATTACGTGGAAAACACACACACACACACACACACACACACACATAAAACTCACAAAAAATCAGATACATTTTCAAGTGACCTAATTTTGGATGGTTGAAAAGAGACAACTTTGTTTTAGCTGGTTCCTGCTGTGTTCTTTATAAAGTTCCTTCCCCATAGATTTAGAGAAATTACATTGGTGCGTGTGTGTGATCAGATCTCTCCCTGCTTGTCTCATTAAATTATGACGTATCTGTTTACACAGTGACTTTGATCGTTGCAGAATGAAGGCGTAAACATTTTTCCCACTCCACGCAAACTGTATTTCACTCGACTCCTTCGCTAGGGACTGAGGAAATATACTGTTTTGTTTACAACATTATTCCTGTTTCATTGCTTTTTCTCCACTGCATTGTAATTTATTAACATTTTATTTAACCTTTATTTTGACAGGGAGTCAATGCTGAGACCAAGGTCTCTTTTCCAGATGAGCCCTGCACAAGAATACACATAAAAATACAATATACACATTAAACTACACATCCATGTACACATTAAAATACTCGTTATTATATACAACAATACATGAAAAGCAAATCACAATCATAAAAAACAGACCAGTAAAACAGGTCCCCTAACAGCAGTCTGAAGTGCCCTAGAGCCAAAATTCCTCAAATTTTAAAGTGCATTGGGGATCATTCCACACGTAAGGTGCAAAATAACTAAAAGCAGATCTACCCAGCTCAGTGGAGATCGAAGGAATCTCCAGAGTTAGCCATCCCTGAGACCGGGTCTGGTATCTTGTACATCTCTATAAGTAGCGGTGTAACGGTTCACCAAACCCACAGATCAGTACGTGTTGCGGTTTTGGGGTCACGGTTCAGTTTCAGTACTGCGGGAAAATGAAATGCCATGCTCAATGTTCAGCATTCACAATGTTCCTGGCATTGTCTGTTGTGACAGGATTGTTATGTTGGGCCTGTCAAGTTTCCACTCTGATGCTGCGTTTGTAACCATGTGGGAGGTGGGAATTTACGAGTTATCAGATGGATGCATTCATGTTATTTGAACTCGTTGATAAATGCAGATTGGCTAGTGGCTAACAAGCAGCGTCAACCATAAACTATCATGCTTGTAAACAAATTAGAGTTCAAAAACCACCAGAATGGATTTATTTTAACTGCTGAAAATACTGTTATAAAGGCCGTTTCCTTAGTAGGTGACGTCAGAGGTCACCATGTGGGAGAAGTGGGTGCTCAGGATGATAGACGAGTTCCCACTAGTAATTACCAGTTGGAGGGCTGTTGAAGTGGAATTTGTTTTGTCGTATGTGGTATATTCCCACTTCCCTCTTGGTTACAAATGCACCATGACACTGCATTCTTAAGTGCCAGATGCACAGTTGTGACTCTCATAAAGGGGGCTTGTCTGTAGCATTGTATATCTCCCATTCTGGGGTAATGTAATGGGCTGTCACTGTTAAGAAAGTGCAACACAGGGTGCATTGGCCAATTCATTGAAAGCTTTGGCTTGCTTATAGAGAGCGGGTACTACCGGTTTGCTTAAATGGGTGCAAGAGGGAAGTTCGTAACGTGGCTCGAGCACTTTCACAAGGTGCTGAATCTGTCTATTCCCAACCACCGAAAATGGGCGCATATCCGCATCTATAAATCAAAGACTGTAAAAAAATAGCAGCTGCATAGGCTATTCTCGTTGAGCATTGGCGACATACTGTAAACGTTTTATCCACAACTCTCTGTCCATTGCCGTTGTAATCTACTGGGAAGCCAAAATGTTCCCAAACTGGAGATTTAAACAATGGAGGATCCCCCAATTCTGGTTTATCGACCCCCACCACTCGCCATCGTACAGAACTAGCTCCTAGCGGCGCCTCACAAAAGGACAGTTTTAAATGCAGCAATTAAGATTCTAATTTTGATTACAATGTGCGCATAGGCTCTAGTTGTTTGAACGGAATAGACTGAAAAATAATGTTCCGCTCAGATTTACTGAAGAGGCATACATTTTCATACTTTTTTTCCCGTACTGGTTCCCCGTGGGAATCGAACCCACAACCCTGGCGTTGCAAGCGCCATGCTCTACCAACTGAGTCACACGGGACCTCTCAAAGCATATAGGGCTAGTTTTTATTTTATTTGTATATATTCATTCGGGTTCACAGTGCGGCCCGAACTTTGATACAGAATGCAGACATGTATTGAACCTATCGCCCGCAATAAATTATGATAAACCGCTATGATAAACTGCGTCCAATGGCTTCAATACAGTGGCAGCTGCATTCATATAGACGATATCCCCCTAGTCTAAAACCGGTATGAATGTCGACTGAATGATTTGTTTCTGCTATTTAATGAAATAAAACATGTCATTATTGAGTGTGATGCTGTTATGGTTGTTTTTATGGTGAGTTTTATGTTTTGTCATGTCAGTGTAATTGTGACTGGGTTGGTGGCAGTCAAAATGACTGACAGTGCTTTCTTCCAATCAGACGCAGACTCCATGGAGGAAGAGGCAGACTTTAATTGGGAGGAGTACCTAGAGGAGACGGGGGCGACCGCTGCACCCCACACCGCTTTTAAACATGTGAGTGAAAAACACACGTTCTTTACATTTCCATAACCCACACAACATCTTGTAAATACTGTTATTGAATGAGTGGCATTCATGCAAATCCTTTTAAACATGTGTTTGAGTGAGAATGTACTTTAGCTAATGATGTTAAACATTTACATTTACATCATTTAGCAGACGCTCTTATCCAGAGTGACTTACAAATCGGTGCATTCAACTTATGATAGCCAGTGGGACAAGCCCTTTTTATTTTTTTTATTTTTTTTGGGGGGAGAAGGATGACTTTATACTATTCCAGGTATTCCTTAAAGAGGTAGGGTTTCAAGTGTCTCTGGAAGGTGGTCAGTGACTCCGCTGTCCTGGCATCGTGGGGGAGCTTGTTCCACCATTGGGGTGCCAGAGCAGCGAATAGCTTTGACTGGGCTGAGCGGGAACTGTGCTTCCGTAGAGGTAGGGGAGCTAGCAGGCCAGAGGTGGATGAACGTAGTGTCCTCGTTTGGGTGTAGGGTCTGATTAGAGCCTGAAGGTAAGGAGGTGCCGTTCCCCTCACAGCTCCGTAGGCAAGCACCATGGTCTTGTAGGAGATGCGAGCCTCAACTGGAAGCCAGTGGAGTGTGCGGAGGAGCGGGGTGACATGAGAGAACTTGGGAAGGTTGAACACCAGACGGGCTGCAGCGTTCTGGATACGTTGTGGGGGTTTAATGGCATAGGCAGGAAGCCCAGCTAACAGCGAGTTGCAGTAATCCAGACGGGAGATGACAAGTGCCTGGATTAGGACCTGTGCCGCTTTCTGTGTATAGTAGGGTCGTACTCTGCGAATGTTGTAGAGCATGAACCTGCAGGATCGGGTCACCGCTTTGATGTTAGCAGAGAATGACAGGGTGTTGTCCAGGGTCACGCCAATGTTCTTTGCACTCTGGGAGGAGGACACAATGGAGTTGTCAACTGTGATGGCGAGATCATGGAGCGGGCAGTCCTTCCCCAGGAGGAAGAGCAGCTCCGTCTTGCCGAGGTTCAGCTTGAGGTGGTGATCCGACATCCACACTGATATGTCTGCCAGACATGCAGAGATGCGATTCGCCACCAGGAGAAAATGAATTGTGTGTCGTCTTGGTGTATAGAGAGAATAGGAGAGGGCCTAGAAATGAGCCCTGGGGGACACCAGTGGTGAGAGCACGTGGTGCGGAGACAGATTCTCGCCACGCCACCTGGTAGGAGCGACCTGTCAGGTAGGATGCAATCCAAGAGTGAGTAGCGCCGGAGATGCCCAACTCGGAGAGGGTGGAGAGGAGGATCTGATGGTTCACAGTATCAAAGGCAGCGGATAGGTTTAGAAGGATAAGCGCAGAGGAGAGAGAGTTAGCTTTAGCAGTGCGGAGAGCCTCCGTGACACAGAGAAGAGCAGTCTCAGTTGAATGACCAGTCTTGAAACCTGACTGGTTTGAATCAAGAAGGTCATTCTGAGAGAGATAGCAGGAGAGTTGGCTAGAGACGGCACGCTCAAGAGTTTTGGAGAGAAAAGAAAGAAGGGATACTGGTCTGTAGTTGTTGACATCGGAGGGATCGAATGTAGGTTTTTTGAGGAGGGTTGCAACTCTCGCTCTCTTGAAGACGGAAGGGACATGGCCAGCGGTCAAGGATGAGTTGATGAGCGAGGTGAGGTAAGGGAGAAGGTCTCCGGAAATGGTCTGGAGAAGAGAGGAGGGGATAGGGTCAAGCGGGCAGGTTGTTGGGCGGCCGGCCGTCACAAGTCGCAAGATTTCATCTGGAGAGAGAGGGGAGAAAGAAGTCAAAGCATAGGGTAGGGCAGTGTGAGCAGGACCAGCGGTGTCATTTGACTTAATAAATGAGGATCGGATGTCGTCAACCTTCTTTTCAAAATGGTTGACGAAGTCATCCACAGAGAGGGAAGAGGGAGAGGGAGGAGGAGGAGGAGGATTCAGCAGGGAGGAGAAGGTGGCAAACACAGTGTAGTTCGACTCCTGCTGAAGACCACACTCAAATACAGTGGGGGAAAAAAGTATTTAGTCAGCCACCAATTGTGCATGTTCTCCCACTTAAAAAGGATGAGAGAGGCCTGTAATTTTCATCATAGGTACACGTCAACTATGACAGACAAATGAGAAGAAAAAAATCCAGAAAATCACATTGTAGGATTTTTTATGAATTTATTTGTAAATTATGGTGGAAAATAAGTATTTGGTCAATAACAAAAGTTTCTCAATACTTTGTTATATACCCTTTGTTGGCAATGACACAGGTCAAACGTTTTCTGTAAGTCTTCACAAGGTTTTCACACACTGTTGCTGGTATTTTGGCCCATTCCTCCATGCAGATCTCCTCTAGAGCAGTGATGTTTTGGGGCTGTCGCTGGACAACACGGACTTTCAACTCCCTCCAAAGATTTTCTATGGGGTTGAGATCTGGAGACTGGCTAGGCCACTCCAGGACCTTGAAATGCTTCTTACGAAGCCACTCCTTCGTTGCCCGGGCAGTGTGTTTGGGATCATTGTCATGCTGAAAGACCCAGCCATGTTTCATCTTCAATGCCCTTGCTGATGGAAGGAGGTTTTCACACAAAATCTCATGATACATGGCCCCATTCATTCTTTCCTTTACACGGATCAGTCGTCCTGGTCCCTTTGCAGAAAAACAGCCCCAAAGCATGATGTTTCCACCCCCATGCTTCACAGTAGGTATGGTGTTCTTTGGATGCAACTCAGCATTCTTTGTCCTCCAAACACGACGAGTTTAGTTTTTACCAAAAAGTTATATTTTGGTTTCATCTGACCATATGACATTCTCCCAATCCTCTTCTGGATCATCCAAATGCACTCTAGCAAACTTCAGACGGGCCTGGACATGTACTGGCTTAAGCAGGGGGAAACGTCTGGCACTGCAGGATTTGAGTCCCTGGCGGCGTAGTGTGTTACTGATGGTAGGCTTTGTTACTTTGGTCCCAACTCTCTGCAGGTCATTCACTAGGTCCCCCCATGTGGTTCTGGGATTTTTGCTCACCGTTCTTGTGATCATTTTGACCGCACGGGGTGAGATCTTGCGTGGAGCCCCAGATCGAGGGAGATTATCAGTGGTCTTGTATGTCTTCCATTTCCTAATAATTGCTCCCACAGTTGATTTCTTCAAACCAAGCTGCTTACCTATTGCAGATTCAGTCTTCCCAGCCTGGTGCAGGTCTACAATTTTGTTTCTGGTGTCCTTTGAGAGCTCTTTGGTCTTGGCCATAGTGGAGTTTGGAGTGTGACTGTTTGAGGTTGTGGACAGGTGTCTTTTATACTGATAACAAGTTCAAACAGGTGCCATTAATACAGGTAACGAGTGGAGGACAGAGGAGCCTCTTAAAGAAGAAGTTACAGGTCTGTGAGAGCCAGAAATCTTGCTTGTTTGTAGGTGACCAAATACTTATTTTCCACCATAATTTGCAAATAAATTCATTAAAAATCCTACAATGTGATTTTATGGAAATTCTTTCCTCTATTTGTCTGTCATAGTTGACGTGTACCTATGATGAAAATTACAGGCCTCTCTCATCTTTTTAAGTGGGAGAACTTGCACAATTGGTGGCTGACTAAATACTTTTTTTCCCCACTGTACAGTCACATATTCAGAGTCACTGCTGTTGACGGAGACTCGCATACCAGAGATGACATACCCTGTTCTCTCATTGTTGCGTCTGTGCATTCGGAAAGTATTCAGACCCCTTGACTTTTTCCACATTTTGTTACGTTACAGCCTTATTCTAAAATTGATGAAATTGTTTTTTCCCCCTCATCAATCTACACAGATATTTTTTGGTACCCTTCCCCAGATCTGTGCCTCGACACAATCCTGTCTCGGAGCTCTACGGACAATTCCTTCAACCTCATTGCTTGGTTTTTGCTCTTGACATTCACTGTCAATTGTGGGACCTTATATAGACAGGTGTATGCCTTTCCAATGTCCAATCAATTGAATTTACCACAGGTGGACTCCAATCAAGTTGTAGAAACAACTCAAGGATGATTAATGGAAACAGTATGCACCTGAGCTCAATTTCGAGTCTCATAGCAAAAGGTCTGAATACTTATGTAAATAAGGTATTTCTGTTATTTATTTGTATTTTATTTTTTATTTAGCATTGATTTCTGTGAAATAGTGAAATATCTCTCATGCTCTCAACAGACCTAGTGCCAATTGAAACAGTGATTCCTTGTGGGGTCGCTCTCTTTCTTTCTCTCGGTCTCTCTCTTTCTTTCTCTCGGTCAGTCTGTTTCTCTGTCTGTCTCGTTCTGTCTCTGTCAGTCTGTTTCTCTGTCTGTCTCGTTCTGTCTCTCTGTCAGTCTGTTTCTCTGTCTGTCTCGTTCTGTCTCTCTGTCAGTCTGTTTCTCTGTCTGTCTCGTTCTGTCTCTGTCAGTCTGTTTCTCTGTCTGTCTCGTTCTGTCTCTCTGTCAGTCTGTTTCTCTGTCTGTCTCGCTCTGTTTCTCTGCCTCTCTTACATAAGCCATCCAGTGTGATACAGCATAGTTGCTTTGTTTCTATCAGGAAGTCATGAGGCCATTTGCATTGTTTTTAGTTCTAAGATGTTGGCTTTTTCCAGTAACACAGGCAGTGTGTGCGCGTGCATGTGTTTGTGTGTTATATAATGGGTTTTAGATATGTGTTAGTGTGAGTGCAGCCTGTGGCTATGGTTGAAACACATTACATTATCAATTTCCTGGTACACTAGCCCTTTTAGATATGTGCTCTATCTCTTGCTCTCTCCCTCATGTTCTCTCTGTGAGTCACTGTCCGTAAAGGCCAGATTGTTTAGAATATTCAAAGTGGTTGAATAAACAGGTAGTGTGGGTGGGGAGCTTTTAGAAATCCCCTGTGTCATACCTGTTCATTACCTGTGGCCCACCTGTGTTTTACTCTGTCAATCATGGCTCAGCGAGCCAGTCAGACGTCCCTCATTTTGCATGTAGACCTGTGATGTAATTCACTTTAGAACGTCAATGTATAGATGTGCTTTATCTTGCCCAATGCACTTGATTTACCTATTAAGTGCAAGCCCATTATAATCAAGCTCACCTATCAGTGTAAGTGAGGGCGGGCTCTTGTGTGACGTGGTGCTCCCTGATTGGTCCTCGCAGGTGGACATCAGCCTACAGAGTAGCTTCCAGCCGGGGATGAAGCTGGAAGTGGCCAATAAGAGCAGCCCAGACACCTACTGGGTGGCCACCATCGTCACCACCTGCGGCCAGCTGCTGCTGCTGCGCTTCAGTGGCTACGGAGATGACCGCAAGGCCGACTTCTGGTGTGATGTCATGACCGCCGAACTCCACCCAGTAGGCTGGTGCTCCCAGAACAACAAGACCCTCCAACCCCCTGAAGGTAGGGGCACCACCTGGGAACTCGCATGCACACACACACACATACACACACACACACACCTGGAGCTGTGAGATGATATTTGATCACACACACCTTTACATGTGCGTTTTACACGTGAATATACACATCTTAGTCTATAGTGAATAAACACACCCTCTTCATCTGTGGCTTTATTGCTCATTTTTTATACTTGAGGAATTATACTGAACACACACCTGTAGCTGGACTTTACTTGACATCATAGTATAATAAAACACCTGTAGCTGGACTTTACCAGACCTCATAGTATAATAAAACACCTGTAGCTGGACTTTACTTGACATCATAGTATAATAAAACACCTGTAGCTGGACTTTACCAGACCTCATAGTATAATAAAACACCTGTAGCTGGACTTTACCTGACCTCATAGTATAATAAAACACCTGTAGCTGGACTTTACCTGACCTCATAGTATAATAAAGCACCTGTAGCTGGACTTTACCAGACCTCATAGTATAATAAAATACCTGTAGCTGGACTTTACCAGACCTCATAGTATAATAAAGCACCTGTAGCTGGACTTTACCAGACCTCATAGTATAATAAAGCACCTGTAGCTGGACTTTACCAGACCTCATAGTATAATAAAGCACCTGTAGCTGGACTTTACCAGACCTCATAGTATAATAAAACACCTGTAGCTGGACTTTACCAGACCTCATAGTATAATAAAGCACCTGTAGCTGGACTTTACCTGACCTCATAGTATAATAAAACACCTGTAGCTGGACTTTACCTGACCTCATAGTATAATAAAATACCTGTAGCTGGACTTTACCAGACCTCATAGTATAATAAAGCACCTGTAGCTGGACTTTACCAGACCTCATAGTATAATAAAACACCTGTAGCTGGACTTTACCAGACCTCATAGTATAATAAAACACCTGTAGCTGGACTTTACCAGACCTCATAGTATAATAAAATACCTGTAGCTTGTAGAGACCCCAATATAACCTGTTCACATAGACAGACAGTGCAGCCTGTCCCAAGACAGACAGACACACACACAGCCTGTTATGACACTCTCCCCTGCCCCGGCCCATGTGAGTCAATAAGAGAGTGAGCTCATTCTGCCTAGTCAAGCCAACACACAACAGTTGACTGCACTGTCCAGTCAAACCTGCCCACAGAAACACACAACTGACACCCAAATACATTCAGCAACTTTAATTCAAGGTAGACTCGGATGAACACGAAGGTTGCTCATAATGTGATTTGTTTATTTAGCTTGTTTAGTTTGTTGAACGCACACACCCCCACATACACACACACACACACACGCTAAATTTAACCTCATGTAATATTAGCCACGGTAAATAAAGCAAGTCACCCTTTCTCCACCTCTACTGCTCTAACTAGCATGACTTTCTCCCTTCCAACCCCCGATCCTTCTCTTTCACCCCTTCCAAAGCTTGTCAAAAATAAATGCCATCTATAATTTAGCATCTATAATTTAGCATCCTCCTTTCAGCGGTCGTTCTAGAAAAGGCATTTTCACACCACGGATCATCTCATCCGCACATTACTCACCCTCCATAACAGATTTAGTTATGGTGATTTTTGGGAGCATTTTTTGTTGTCAAGGAGACAATAGCTGAATTTGCTTCTAATTGACTTTATTTTCACACCGCAATCTTTACCTGGTGGCAAATCTCACTTCGGGGGAAAAATAGGACAGTGTACAAATATATATAAAAGGCCTATAGAAACTGCAGCAGTGGGGGATAAAATGTGCTTGATTTTTATGTAGCTTTAATTGATCTTTTAACACATACACTGGAGCATGAGTGGCCACAAGAGAAAAAGAGAGTATCTCTGTGTTGGCAGAGACCTGATGGGGTGAGGGGACTGAATGGCTATGAAATGGACTCTGTAATAACCGTGCATGTTTAGTGGGTTAGATGACACCCAAGGGACTGGGTAGTTAACACACACCATTGCACACACACACACTCTCTCGTTTAGATTTGACTCAAGAGATGTTGTGTTTATTGGTTTGTCTATAATAAGGGTTTACATGAGAGGTGGACACAGACTGTTGGTGTGAGTGTTTGCTAGCTACTGTATACGGCTTAGTGAATAGGGCTGGCAGACCTAATGTATTTGCAGAAGAGGAACAGGTGGGGAGTGGAAGGCTGTAGTATGTTTCACTAAGCTGGGAAAGTAATATTAGGTTAAATTTAGACAACCTTTCCTCTTCATGTTTTCTCCTTCATGCTATAATTGATCAAATTACAGTGATTTTCTCCTTCACTGCTATTTGTCATCAAGCCTCTTGCATCATGCCAAGCAAAGTGAGTGTATGCGTTGTATGCGTGCGTGTGTGTGTGTGTGTGTGTGTGTTTGTGTGTTTCTATGTTACAGTTACCTTTATTTCTTTCTGTTTCTCAGATAACGTTTACCTAAGAAAAGGTAAGCAGCCCTATCAGTCTTCCTGACTAACTCGCCTGCCTGCCTGCTGGCTCTAGGTAGCTGTTAACTGCTAACATGGACCAATGTTTCTTCTCAGCAAGAAAAAGTTTAAATGGGATCCTTGGGACGTCCAACTCTGACGTCACCCCATCGAAGTTGGCATTTAAAACGGTTATTAGGGTTAGGTAGGTTTTGTTAAGGTTATGGTTAGGTTAAGGGTAGGGTAGGGGTTAGGGTTAGGGTTAGGGTTTAGGGTAGGGACGTCCCAAGGATTCTGCAAATCACTAACCTTCTCAGCATTGCATGTGTGCTTCCTTTTCCTCCTTCCTGTCAGCTTACAGGAAGTTGCTTCAGAGTTTGTTTGACTCTTATACCCCCACGTCTTTCTGCATTGCCCTCTGTATTTCCCCATTTCTGCACCTCTCCACCACCTATTATTTTGGAGGGATAGATGTTAGAAGTGTGCTGGCCTCATTTATATCTGTATTAGGGGGTTCTTGAATTACGGTGGCATTTGGGCATGACATTTTGGTAACATCAAATATACATTTTAGGTCAATTAGGATTTTCGGGAATATAGAGGCCACAAATTCTCAAATCTAAGGTCATCAATCCTTTAAAAATTATTTACAGTGATATGATTCATCATTTTGCTCATGTTATTTCCTTTCATTTTAAATTGACTAATACCAAGTGACACTTTGGATTTAGACACCAAATTATTAATGGAATCCTCAAATGTATGACATACTAACAGGGTGTGATATACTAATACGTTTATTTAATATAGACCCCTCCCCCGATAACAGTTTGCCACTGGAGAGAATGCTCAAGGTCCTTGTAATCAGTGATTTCAAGGTGGTAACACCAATAACATAAAACTGATGGACACACATTATACTAGTTTAAAAAAAGAAAGTATTTTAATAGCCTTCCTTGTTTTGTTGATCTATACAATATATTAAATACTTTTGTTCATTATTCAAAATAATATATAGGCTTATCTATCTCTAAATCTCCAAACCATGTCACTACACCTCTACACGTCACCAGTGGGACAAGACAATTTGCTAGCCTCCAGTAGTTTCTACAATGCATACAAATAGATGTGTTGCAGTATAAAGGACCTACATACACACATTATGTGGTAGTCAGTCTCACTGTTGTTTATAGGCTCTGTCTTAACTGGAGAGGAGAGAGATGAGGGGGGCAGAGTTCAGAATATAACTTTAGAACGTGTGTGTCTGTGTCAGTGGTGTACTTTTTACTCCATACATTTTCCCTGCCACCCAAAAGTACTCGTTACATTTTGAATGCTTAGCAGGACAGGAGAAATGGTCTAATTCAAGAGAACATCCCTGGTCATCCCTACTGCCTCTTATCTGGCGGACTCACTAAACACATGCTTCGTTTGTAAATTAGTGTTATCTATAAATAAATAAAAACAAGAAAATGGTGCAGTCTGGTTTGCTTAAAATAAGGAATTTAAAATTATTTATACTTTTACTTAGTATATATTTTAGCAATTACATTTACTTTTGATACTTAAGTATTTTTTTAAACCAAATACTTTTAGACTTTTACTCAAGTAGGATTTTACTGGGTGACTTTGACTTTTACTTGAGTAATTTTCTATTAAGGTATCTTTACTTTACTCATGCTGCTTACGCCAAATCCTGCCATCAGCATGACGAAACAGGAACCGGGATTGCGTGCCCACTGGAGCTGCTTCTTATTGTTTTTAGCTGATAGGAGTGGAACCCGGTGTGATCTGCTGCAATAGCCCATCCGTGACAAGGACCGACGAGTTGTGCATTCCATTCTGCACACCACTGTTGTACTGCGCCGTTATTTGCCTGTTTGTGGCCCGCCTGTTATTTTGCACGATTCTTGCCGTTCTCCTTCGACCTCTCTCATCAGTGAGCTGATGCCCACAGGACTGCCGCTGACTGGATGTTTTTTGTTTGTTGCACCATTCTCGGTAAACCTTAGACACTGTCATGTGTGAAAAGCCCAAGAGGCCGGCCGTTTCTGAGATGCTAGAACTGGTGCGCCTGGCACAGACGTTCATACCATGCTCAAAGTCGCTTAGGTCACTAGTTATTCCCATTCTAACGTTCAATCGAATAGTAACTGAATGCCTCGATGGCTGTCTGCCTACTTTATATAGCAAGCCACGGCCACGTGACACACTGTCTAGGAGTGAACCATTTTCGTGAACGGGGTGGTGTACCTAATAAACAAATGTTTTCTTAATAAATAACAGTTAAATAAAACAGAAAGTGTTATTTGTTATGTTTTTGTCATTTTAAATTGTTTTTGCATGGTGCCAAAGTCAAGGAACAGCATTTACCATCGCAATTCAAGAATGACTCATAATTTTTTATCCTAGCACCGGTATACTCAAGTTTAGGATGTGCATATCATCTTCCTGTTCCACCAGTGTGTATTACGAACATGAAACTCTCAGACGGTTTTCCACTAGACAGCAGGTGTCTCAGCCTAGGATCTTAGCTTGTCTAGACATGGCTGACACTGCCAGCTCGGCACATTCTACAACACATTCTCAGAATTCACCAAGATTCCTACTCCAGAATTACCAGTGTGTGTGTGTGTGTGCAGGGCTCTAAATTAAAAAATATATATTGGTAGCACTGGTGAAGTTAGGCGCACCACTCTAAAATGTGCAGTTTTGTCACACAACACAATGCCACAGATGTCTCAAGTTTTGAGGGAGAATGCAATTGGCATGCTGACTGCAGGAATGTCCACCAGAGCTGTTGCCATAGAATTGAATGTTCATTTCGCTACCATAAGCCACCTCCAACATCGTTTTAGAGAATTTGGCAGTACGTCCAACCGGCCTCACAACCGCAGACTTGTGTAACCATGCCAGCCCAGGACCTCCCCATCTGGCTTCTTGTTCAGTGTAGATTAAAACACTTTGGTGAACGGTTGGAATCATAGAAATATAATGATTATTCTAATTCTATGGTTGGTGTTTGGCATGACAACAAATTAGGTAGGATTTATGACAGGGTAGGAACCAAAGTGCTGGTCAGTGTTTCCCAGGGTACCCTAATAGCATTTGAATAAATGCATAGTTATATTTAGACAAAGAGTTTAGAATAGGCTATCTGATTCAGAACATGCTCTTTGCACAAACAACATGCTGATCTACACCATCACTGGTAGCAGCCTGTATTAGAGCTAACGTTTGCTTTGCCCTAGCTAGTGCATTTAGGTAAAGGTAGCATTAACGATGAGCTTTAGGCACATGCCAGTTTCCTTAGACTAACTAACTGGCGTTTTGCAAAGAGCAAGATTCACAAACTATTATTATAATAGAGAAGATGTGGATTCATATTTAGAAGCAATGTGGAAAGCAGCATCAGGGGCGGTGTGTTCAATAGGGCGATATGGGCGACGCACTGCCAAACGGGAAAAGGAAGGGATTTTTTTTCTAATCAATTATATCACGGCAACAGTAGTTATCAGTGTTGTAATCTAGACGTGTCTGGTCTGATCTGCCACTAAATGTCCAATCAGGCTAAAGTCGTGCTTCAAATGGCCACCCCCCTTTTTGGGCGATTTCAGTCAGGTTGAAAATCGCCCAGAAGTCTGTCATAGACTCCCATGTAAAATCTATTTTTTTCAAATTTCAGAGCTTTCAATACAATCTCTATGGGTGTCTGAGGGCTTGCACTTACGCTTTCGTCATACGTAACGTAACCATGAACGTAACTAAGAAAAGACCGGGTAGCAGCCTCAATCAATTCACTACTACTGTAAAAATGGCTAGCCTTCAGTGCAACTCGATTGTGTCTTTGAAAGAAGTTCCTTTTTGTCGGCGAACAAATCAAGATAAATTGGCAACGAAACAATTAGGACCTCCCAGACCAAATTTAATAATTCAACAGGTTTCTACTAAAGGCGGAAAGTCCTACACCCGAGGATTTTCCAAAAAATTGGTACTAACGAAAAAAGAACATTGCCACTCAACTGGATGAGGGATACAGGCTAGCTGTCCGCCGCCACAACGATGAGGTTAGTGTTGATAATCACAAGTTTACTGGAGAACTGAGACCAAGTAGAGACTTTGGACAGGGTGGATAGGGTATAATAAAGGCAGTTTATTCAGAGGTAAAGATATCTGGAATCGCGTGCACGGACCCGTTCGTCAAACTCTTAGGGAGCTATACATTAAGCCCCATTACTTACCATATCAGATAAGAGAAATTGCTGCAGCTACATATATTTTACATCCTGGCCCTACATAGTTCACTATTTGCATCACTTACCAAAATATTACATGTGGTCATATATGCTTGGAAAGTGGAGATGCCATAGAACGTCAAAAAAGTAAACATTGCTGGAGACACATTGCCGTTTTGGAGAAGACATCGCGTTTGCTAGCGAAGAGATTTGTTGTGGCAAATGAACTTGGGCTGGGAATTGCCAGGAACCTCACGATAAGATATATGCATTGCGAGTCTCATGATTCTATACGTATTGCGATTCGATACTGTGATTTTATTGCGCACCATATGTCTGTTGCAGAGGGATCAGAAAGCCATGAGAACGAGTTTTGATCAGTCATGGAAATAAAAGTGCTGAAAACAAATTGGCTCCCAATGTGAAAAGATTGAGAACAAGCTATGAAGGAACAATAATGGTGTTTTGGTGCAGGTACAGCCAACTAGCGCTAAAATATTGCGATATTGTCAATACAGTATATCGTAAAGTATCACTATGTAACTCGATTTATTTCGCCCCAATCCCTCAAATTAACGGTAAATAACTGAATTGTTTGCCCCACATTTAGCTAAGATGATTAGCTAGCCAGCTAAAATGTTTTATTTAGTTAGCAGTCGCATCTACAATAGTTTACTGTCAATAACATGTCTCCAAAAATGACGTGGTGTCTCCAATTGTGTTGACATTTTACAATTGCGATGCGCATCCATGAGTATCCACTTTCTGTAGCTCAGCTGGTAGAGCACGGCGCTTGTAACGCCAAGGTAGTGGGTTCGATCCCCGGGACCACCCATACACAAAAATGTATGCACGCATGACTGTAAGTCGCTTTGGATAAAAGCGTCTGCTAAATGGCATATTATTATTATTATTATTATTATTATCTGAAGAGAGCCCCGAAACATTGTGTGCACTGTGCAGACATTTTATGCAATAAATGAAGTAGGTTGAATCTAGTAGTTCTGATCTTCTGATTGGTCCTGATGAGTTGGGCGAGGTCCCCTCCAGGCTACTGTCACTGTTGCATTGGCTCTGAGTCGGGTTCTCTGTCTTCAAATGTTCAGCCTAAGAGAGGGGATTTTTGTGTGTGTGTGTGTGTGTGTGTGTGTTTAACAGTGATGATGTGTGTGTGTGTGTGTGTGTGTGTGTGTGTGTGTGTGTGTGTGTTTAACAGTGATGATGTGTGTGTGTGTGTGTGTGTGTCCTCAGAGCAAGAACTCGTGAGTTGGAAGAACTGAGAGGCCTATGGCGTGGGTGTTGTCCTTGGCTGACAAGATAGGACCCTTTTGTCCATTGTTATTGGATAGGAACAGAACTTATAACCAGCTCCTGACCTAAATAGATCTTAGCACAACATTTTACTCAACATATCATATTCCATATTCACTATAACAAATATATTTACTACGACATTAGCAAGAACCGCCACATCCTCAGCCGGCTAATCCAGTGTGTGAAGTTTTGCGGAGTGTTTGAGTTAGCTTTGCGAGGCAAAGATGAAACTGAGGGCTCCACCAACCCTGGTAAGCCAACACTTTTGAGATCAGTCAATAAATGCTTCTGGTATTGACTTATATGCTGCCCCTGTCTTCATGTTGTTGCTGGACATATCTTTTTTAAAATGTGTGTAGGTCACCTAAATCATCAGAAAAATTGCCCCCCCTGAGAATTTTTTCAGGAGCCGCCACTGAGCAGCATTGTTGTTGTTTTGGAACAATCTGTTGAGTGCATGCTGAGAGAAACAGGCACAGCGTGGAGGAGCTGTCTATGTGCTGCCTGCCTGTTGAGTGACAGGGGGCAGGGCTTCAGCCTGTCTTGTTTGAGCAGTGTTGCAGCTAAATATTGTTACGCTTTACATTTTTCCAATTTCGCACAGCAAATTTCGCACAGCAAAATATTTGGCTGCATATGCAAGCCCTGTGTGTGTGTGTGTATCTTTTCATATTTGTTTGCATTCCTGTTTGTGTCAGGAGCTTTGAGTGTATCACAAGTTTAGTCATGTGATAACAGCGCTGCTCTCAGAACCCCACAGAGGTCATTTGCATAATGCATTCGCCACACTCACTCCTTCCTGCCAGGACCTGCTAGAGATGAGGCTCTGAGATGGGGCTCAGGCTTACAGCTGTGTGTGTGTGTGTGTGTGTGTGTGTGTGTGTGACCTGCCTCTGTCCTTAATAGTGCATGAGTTAATCCTTAGTTGGCAGGAAGGACTACACACACGCATCATCCTGGTCAAAGACGAGCCAAGTTAACACAAGGCACTCAGAAAGAGCAGGCCAGGACTGATTTGATACCCAAATTACCAATCCTCCCATCTCCACCACCTGATTTGCAACAGCTTTGTATTTGCTTTGTGTGTGTGTGTGTGTGTGTGTGTGTGTGTGTGTAGTATGGTGTGGATGGGTGTAGTCCCATATCCCAATCTCATTTGCTTGTCTCCATTTTCAGAATGATTATATAACTAGTGCTGGATGTATTTAGTGTGAGACAGTCTTTTAGAGGGCAGTCTTTTAGAGGGCAGTCTTTTTCTCTACCTAGCCAGGTGCTATTAGGTTTAGCCAAGCATGTCATTATAGCAGCAATTTACAAATGCCCCACCCCACCTACACACACACACACACACACACACACACACACACACCTCCTCATACACACTCTAAACCCCTTATGTCCTGGGGGCAGTAAATTCACCGCACTTACTGTAAACACGTCTCTGAGTTAATTCATATTTCATGCCTGTCTCTTATTCCCTCCTGACTTCTCATCAACATGGCTTTACGTTAATGGTTAACATCATCACAAGCTAGTGCGTCTCCCCCGTCGTAAAACACCTACACATGATTTAGCCTATCAGAACAGAGAGGTGTCTGTCTGTCCTGTTGGCTGTTATTCAGTGACTATTGAGCTACATTTCTGACTATGAATTACATTCACCTGCATGTCTGCTGTTGATTAGTCTTTCCACTTTGTGTATTTTGGCTTTTTTTCTAGAAGGTAGTTTGTTGTCAACAACCCACCTGGTTAAACAATGGGGTACTTACAGTGAGGGGAAAAAAGTATTTGATCCCCTGCTAATTTTGTACGTTTGCCCACTGACAAAGAAATGATCAGTTTATAATTTTAATGGTAGGTTTATTTGAACAGTGAGAGACAGAATAACAAAAAATCCAGAAAAACGCATGTCAAAAATGTTATAAATTGATTCACATTTTAATGAGGGAAATAAGTATTTGACCCTCTCTCAATCAGAAAGATTTCTGGCTCCCAGGTGTCTTTTATACAGGTAACAAGCTGAGATTAGGAGCACACTCTTAAAGGGAGTGCTCCTAATCTCAGTTTCTTATCTGTATAAAAGACACCTGTCCACAGAAGCAATCAATCAATCAGATTCCAAACTCTCCACCATGGCCAAGACCAAAGAGCTCCCCGAAGGATGTCAGGGACAAGATTTTAGACCTACACAAGGCTGGAATGGGCTACAAGACCATCGCCAAGCAGCTTGGTGAGAAGGTGACAACAGTTGGTGCGATTATTCGCAAATGGAAGAAACACAAAAGAACTGTCAATCTCCCTCGGCCTGGGGCTCCATGCAAGATCTCACCTCGTGGAGTTGCAATGATCATGAGAACGGTGAGGAATCAGCCCAGAACTACACTGGAGGATCTTGTCAATTATCTCAAGGCAGCTGGGACCATAGTCACCAAGAAAACGATAGGTAACACACTACGCCGTGAAGAACTGAAATCCTGCAGCGCCCGCAAGGTCCCCCTGCTCAAGAAATCACATATACAGGCCCGTCTGAAGTTTGCCAATGAACATCTGAATGATTCAGAGGAGAACTGGGTGAAAGTGTTGTGGTCAGATGAGACCAAAATCGAGCTCTTTGGCATCAACTCAACTCGCCATGTTTGGAGGAGGAGGAATGCTGCCTATGACCCCAAGAACACCATCCCCACCGTCAAACATGGAGGTGGAAACATTATGCTTTGGGGGTGTTTTTTTGCTAAGGGGACAGGACAACTTCACTGCATCAAAGGGACGATGGACGGGGCCATGTACTGTCAAATCTTGGGTGAGAACCTCCTTCCCTCAGCCAGGGCATTGAAAATGGGTCGTGGATGGGTATTCCAGCATGACAATGACCCAAAACACATGGCCAAGGCAACAAAGGAGTGGCTCAAGAAGAAGCACATTAAGGTCCTGGAGTGGCCTAGCCAGTCTCCAGACCTTAATCCCATAGAAAATCTGTGGAGGGAGCTGAAGGTTCGAGTTGCCAAACGTCAGGCTCAAAACCTTAATGACTTGGAGAAGATCTGCAAAGAGGAGTGGGACAAAATCCCTCCTGAGATGTGTGCAAACCTGGTGGCCAACTACAAGAAACGTCTGACCTCTGTGATTGCCAACAAGGGTTTTGCCATCAAGTACTAAGTCATGTTTTGCAGAGGGGTCAAGTACTTATTTCCCTCATTAAAATGCAAATCAATTTATAACATTTTTGACATGCGTTTTTCTGGATTTTTGTTTGTTGTTATTCTGTCTCTCACTGTTCAAATAAACCTACCTTTAAAATTATAGACTGATCATGTCTTTGTCAGTGGGCAAACGTACAAAATCAGCAGGGGAACAAATACTTTTTTCCCTCACTGTATGTACTAGCAGTAAATTATTAGATTGTTACACTCATAGATATTAAACCCTGATATATGGTCTATGGTTATACTATTAATTCAGTCTTACAGGATCCCCTGGAGACTTAGTAGATAGTGTGGTTTACAATGCCACTGTAATAATAATGACTAGATAAGCACTGTGAGTTAGACTGAGAATAAATAGTCTAATTTGGTCCCATTAGCCTTGATTAGAATCTGCTGTACTGCTGTGATCACATATAAAAACATCCCTCCCTGCCATGATACAGGCCAGACTTGTTCTTTTTAATAATCACTTTGATTATCTTAAATAAGCTTTTGAATTAGCCTTCACTGTCTGTTTACACAATGTCTTGTTGTTGGATATGCAAATCAGATATTTTTTGTATGGTGGATATTTATTTGGATGTCTCCAAGTATAGCAAAATCAAGGAGAGGAGAGAGAAAAGAGAGGAGAGGATTGGGGGAGGGGAGAAGACGAAAGATCGAAAAGGGGAGAGGGGGTTCTCTTCAAAGTAAATTATGCAGTTATTGTTTTGTGGAAGTCAGGATTTGCCTCAGTCTATCGCCTGGAGGATGGGCAAGATATATATATATATATATTTTTTTTGTATTATTATTTACATGCAAACTAGTACTGTAACTACACTCTGGACCGGAGGGAGCCGAGGAGGTAGAACAGAAAAAGGAGGGAGGGGGAGGGGCTGAAGTTCAGATGGCGAAGGAGCAGCCTGCATTCTGCTCTGTGGCCTATTCTAAATGGCTTGATGACTAATCTAGCAGGATCTGTAAAAATAGTTTATCTATTTCTGCACACCGGAGATCATCAGGAGCACCGTGTGTATGTGTGTGTGTGTGTGTGTGTGTGTGTGTGGAAAGAAAATATTCTGACAGGAAAAAACACTATTATTAACCAGGGGTGGTGGAGAGATGTACTGGGGCAGAGAGACATTATTTGTAACTGTATTTGCACCATGTATGGAAAACGGGATCGGCCATGTCCCGAGACAGATTTGTTTGTAGGAAAATTAATTGACTTTCTCTAAATCTGTCTCATCTGGCTTCAGAAGAATATACTAATGAGAGAATATAAAATGAGGGAAAAATACCTCTGTTCTCTCCCATAGGAATGAATTATTCTATTTGTTTTCTAAGTGTTGCTTGGCTTAATAACAGATAGCAGTGTAATCCTCCATGATATAGGCTACTGCTGGCCACTTGTCATTCTACGGTGACTCATTTCAACTTGCCCCAGTGAGTCAGATATTCTCTGAATCTTTGCGTCCAATCAGTGACTGTAAACCTAGAGTATTAGATGTATTTGGAGAGGGGTGAATAATTTGTCATTTAAAAATAGATTACTCTAGTTTTGCTTGAGAGAGATGTGTGACTTAGTAGAACCACAGAGTTTCTAAACATCGCAAGACTTCTGGGAACAATTGTGAAACAGACCAAGCAGACCAGGCCGGTTTTGGGGGGTTGAGAAGTCAATGAGAGAAGTAAAAAATTATTCCTTAGTTCACAAGTGTCAAACACAAGGCCTGCACAATTTTTTTATTTTTTATTTTACCTTTATTTAACTAGGCAAGTCAGTTAAGAACAAATTCTTATTTACAATGACGGCCTACACCGGCCAAACCCGGACGACGCTGGGCCAATTATGCAATGACTTGGGTTGTCAATTCATTTTGGCCTGCTTCCATAGAGCCCGCGATGCGCTGCACTACAAGTCACAGCAAGCACTGCCAATGTGCTGCACGCCAAATGGCAGTGTCTGGCCCGCAAAATCATTGGAGTTTTTTTCAATATGGCCCTTGTGCTGATTGAGTTTGACACCCCTGCCTTAGTTGTTCATTTTCTTGAAAACTAAAAGCACAACCTAGTTTCGAGCCAATGTCTTAAGTAGTTGAACATGGTATTACTCCAACCTTGTGAAATTGACAAACTGAAACGTTTACATTTTAGTGGAAAACAACTTTATATCGAAGGAGTGCGTTTGATTTGACGGCCTGCACATGCGCAGTTCGGTGCGAGACGACCGTTAAACCCCATGACATGTTTCTATGCATGAGCTTAGCTAGCCAATGTCGCCATGACATCGCCTACAAGTGTGTTCGGGGATTTCTATTGGAGAAGCACTTTCTGCCTATCTTCATACTGTACTGTCTTTGGTAGACCTGTGTATGCCTGTGGGAAGTCACTAGTCAGCGTGGAGTCAAAGTCAAATCAAGACCCACGATGCACCATGAATTATACATCACTACTGTTGCACTGTGGGAAACAGAAAGTGGAGTAAACAAACATGTCCTATGCAAATGAGCAGGAACCAGCCGTTTAAATGGCTCTGGAGAGGGTGATACATGTGTTCGTTCATGCCTGCCTTATTCTACCATACTCCCATTGTATCTCTCTAAACACCTGTTTATGTGGACTGCTCTATACTGCAGTGTTCTGTAGCTAACTGTTTTCCACTGTTGTTCACTGCTTAGCCTGGTGCTAATAGATGTAAGTGCATTGTCATGTAGGGTTTTGCATGCACAGTATATTTGACCATCTATCTCTCTCTCTGTTCTGTCTTGTAGCCATCAAAGAGAAGTACAGTGACTGGACAGATTTTCTCATCCAGGACTTGACTGGCTCACGGACCGCACCAGCAAACCTACTGGAAGGGGTGAGTACTGTCTCAGTGCGCGTTGGACGGAGAACGAGATAGAGAAACACATTTAGAGCTTTAGCTAATCTGTTGAGCTCTGTATGTTGAGCTGAGGTTTCACCCCAGATAATACCAGTTCCCTCTCAAAGAGGGGAAATCAGACATACAGTGCCTTCAGAAAGTATTCATACCCCTTCACTTATTCCATATTGTGTTGTCTTACAGCCTAAATTCAAAATTCTTGCTCTCACCCATCTACACACAATACCCCATAATGACTAAGTGAAAACATGTTTTTAGAAATGTTTGCAAATGTATTGAAAATTAAATACAGAAATATCTCATTCACATAAGTATTCACACATGTTAGAATCACCTTTGGCAGCAATTACAGCTGTGAGTCTTTCTGGGTAAGTCTCTAAGAGCTTTGCACACCTGGATTGTACAAATGTTGCACATTCTTTAAAAATGTGTATAGTTGATCATTGCTAGACAGCCACTTTGAAGGCTTGCCATAGATTTTCAAGCCGATTTAAGTCAAAACTGTAACTGGGCCAATCAGGAACATTCAATGTCGTCTTGGTAAGAAACTCCAGTGTATATTTGGCCTTGCGTTTTAGGTTATTGTCCTGGTGAAAGGTGAATTTTTCTCCCAGTGTCTGTTGGAACGTAGACTGAACCAGGTTTTCCTCTAGAATCTCTCTAGAAATCTTGCCTGTGCTTATCTCTATTCCGTTTCTTTTTATCAAAAAAAGAAAACTCCCTAGTCCTTGCCGTTGACAAGCTTACCCATAACATGATGCAGCCACCACCATGCTTGAAATTATGAAGAGTGGTACTCCGTGATGTGTTGGATTTGCCCTAAATATAATGCTTTGTATTCAGGACATATAGTTAATTTCTTTGCCACATTTGATGCAGTTTTACTTTAGTGCCTTATTGCAAACAGGATGCATGTTTTGGAATATTTTTTATTCTGTACAGCAGGGTTCTTCAATTCCGGTCCTGGAGGGCCGAAACACCTCTGTTTTTCATCCTCTCCTTCTAATCAGGGGCTAATTCAGACCTGGGACACCAGGTGAGTGCAATTAACTATCAGGTAGAAATAAAAAACAGAAGTGTTTCGGCCCTCCAGGACCGGAATTGAAGAACCCTGCTGTACAGGCTTCCTTCTTTTCACTCTGTACTTTAGGTTAGTATTGTGGAGTAACTACAATGTTGTTGATCCATCCTCAGTTCTCCTATCACAGCCATTAATCTCTGTAACTATTTTAAAGTCACCATTGGCCTCGCTGAGCGGCTTCCTTCCTCTCCTGCAACTGAGTTAGGAAGGACGCCTGTATCTTTGTAGTGACTGGGTGTACAGTATTGATACACCATCCAAAGTGTAATTAATAACTTCACCATGCTCAAATGGATATTCAATGTCTGCCTTTTTTTCTTTTTTTTACCAAGGGGTTGAAAACTGTAGGGTTTGAGCATAGCCTGAAGGTAGGGAGGGGGTAGTTCCTCTTGCTGCTCTGTAGGCAAGTACCATGGTCTTGTAGTGGATGCGAGCTTCGACTGGAAGCCAGTGGAGTGTACAGAGGAGCGGGGTGACATAGGAGAACTTGGGAAGGCTGCAGCATTCTGGATAAGTTGCAGGGGTTTGATGGTACAAGCGGGGAGCCCAGCCAACAGTGAGTTGCAGTAGTCCAGACGGGAGATGACAAGTGCCTGGATTAGGACCTGCACCTCTTCATGTGTGAGGTAGGGTAGTACTCTACGGATGTTGTAGAGCATGAACCTGCAGGAGCGAGTCACTGCTTTGATGTGTGCAGAGAACGACAGGGTCACGCCAAGGTTCTTTGCACTCTGGGAGGGGGACACCATGGAGTGTCAGAAGGGGGGAAGGAGAAAAGTAGTTGAGTGTCATCCGCATAGCAATGATAAGAGGGACCGTGTGAGGATATGACCCAGTGACTTGGTGTATAGAGAGAGGAGGAGAGGGCCTAGAAACGAGCCCTGGGGGACACCATCTATTTTAAATTCAGGCTACAACACAACAAAATGTGGAAAAAGGGGTGTGAATACTTTCTGAAGGCACTGTACACAGAGATTGGATTTTTTAAATCATTTTAATTTGTTTTATTTGGGGTAGATCAGCTTAATATTTGAATTCTTTCCATTGATTCCCTTTTTCTCTCCCCCTCCCCTCCCCTCCCCTCCCCCTCCACATCCACATCCTTCTATCCAGTCTCTGAGGGGGAAGAACACAGTGGATCTGATTCTGGAGGGTTCGGTGATGGAGGTACGGGACCTCACTGACCCTTCCCTCTACTGGGCCTCCCGCGTCGCCCAGAACATCGGCGGGAGGCTCCGCCTGCGCCATGTGGGTCTCCAAGACGACGCCCACGACACCTGGCTGTTCTACCTCGACGTGAGGCTCCGCCCACTGGGCTGGGCTCAGGAGAACCGCCTGTCACTGAAGCCCCCAGAAGGTAAGGGGGCGGGGTCATAACTGCATGGAGTGAGGAGCTCTGGGTCACATTCAGCTGTGTTAGTGTTAGTGCTGGGCTGAAACGAAAACCTGCAACATTCCAGGACTCTCCAACTCTATTGGACTTACGGTTTATTAAGGGGATACTTATGAATCATATCCCATGAGAGCCATAGATTAGGATAAAATGGTGGCCTTGATGTAGTGAGGATCAATGTTACACCCACACGTTTTTTTATGACTATGTTTTACGCCATTCAGAACAGCTGGGAGATTACCTTCTCTCTGTTCAATATCATAAACCCCCTTATGAAGTCTCTGTCTCGCTCTCTCGCTCTCTCGCTCTCTCTCTCTCTGAATGACTCAACATGTGGCTTCGGTTCATATTCGAGATGTAGATCTTTCAGTTTCAACTTCTACAGAACTGATGACTTTGTATAAAAAAATGCCTTTCCACAGAACACAACACACGCAATGTCACAATCATAGCAACACACTCACACTTGCAATGACACACATAATATTTTTCCTTCAGACATACATATACTGGTCGACTGTTGTAACACAAAATGGAAAATGTACAACTCCATATGAGTTTCTCCAGTCCCAGGTTTCAGTTAAGCCAGTTTGTAGAGAGTGGGAGGAGGAGGGAAGGGGAGGGTCATGTGGTTGTAAGACTTATTCCTTTAAATGACATTTGATTTAAAAATATAAACATTTGGGAAGCACTGGGAGAGGTTTGCTCAAAGGGATAGTGTGAGATGTTGGCAATGAAGCCCTTTTTCTACTAACCCAGAGTCAGATGAACTCATGGATACCATTTTTATGTCTGCATGAAGGAAGTTAAAGGTCGTTTCGTGAGCCATTGCTAACTAGCATTAGCACAATGACTAGAGGTCTACAGGTACAGCTAGCATGCCAAGTAGAAAAAGGTCTTGATAGCCAAAATATTCCACTATACCTTTTAAATAAACAGTTGGGAGAGATTTGTAAGGTCTTTTAATTTGATGCTGAGTTTGAGAGTTATACTCTGACTGTCATCTCTCTCGTCTCAGAGTTGCGTGGCCTGAAGAGCGCCCTCGAGTGGCAGGAGGCCCTTGAGGCAGCGCGGAGCGAGGCCCAGCAGAACCCACTGCCCCTGGAGGTGTTTAAGGTGAGGGTCAGCCACACAGGAAGTAGCCCTGTGACACAGGAAGTGCTTCTACACACAACCCACTTCCTGAGTACTCTTGCCTGCTCAGGTGTGCAGGTTCATCAGTTCCCATGACAATTCTTACTGTGTGTGCTATCAGGCCATGTGGGGCTGGTGGTTAAACAGTTACACAAATCAAATACTCACTTAATCAATGTAGTCAAACCCCTGAGTTCCAATCAGTCATTTAACAGACAATATCATGTTATCAGATTCCACTCAGCCCAGTCAAAGCTCTTCTCTGTCCTGGCACCCCAATGGTGGAACAAGCTTCTCCCTAATGTCAGGACAGCGGAGTCCCTGCCCATCTTCCGAAAAAATCAGAAACCCTACCTCTTTAAAGAGTATCATAAATAAATCCCATGGCAAAAAAAAAAGCACTGACTTTGCTGATAGCCACGTTGTTGAGGGAAAATGTACTTACTACAATTGGGATATGTTGTTGTCTCAGCTAGCTATCTTAAGATGAATGCACTAATGTAAGTCGCTCTGGGTAAGAGCTTCTGCTAATTGACTGAAATGTCAATGTAAAATCTTTATGCTACATGGCTCAGACACCTCCGCTCCTATCTGTGTGTGTGGGTGTGTTTGTGTGTGTGGGTGTGTTTATTGTGTGTGTGTTTATGGTGTGTGTGTTTGTGGTGGGTGTGTAGTGATAAGCTGCTGTCTTTCCCACGCCCCTCTTAAGTCTGGGTGTGTACCTGTCATACAGACTACAGTGATCTGGCTGGACCTGTCTGATTGCCTCACGCCTCCATGGCAGTGGGTTTTAAAGGACCATACTAGCTAGCTATATTTGTCTCTATAGGTCAAATACACCTGTCACAGACAATTAGTTAGACTCACATAGGCATTATTTGATCTAACTCAGAGCATATTTGAGCAGTTGAGCAGGCTAGTAAGTAATGACAAAGTAATCATATTTTCATTATATAGCCTAACCCCACTGCTTTAGTGTTTGTTAACAAAGCCTGTTTGCAATGACCATTATAACGTGTGTGTTTTACACTGTGACTCGGGTTGTTTCAGGACCATGCAGACCTGATCAAACACTCCTTCAGGGACGGGGATGAAGCTGGAGATGGTGTCGCCATTGGAGCCGTTCTACATCTGCCCTGTATCTGTCACACAGGTGAGCCTACCTGACCATCTCAAACCTTAGCCAACTGTATCTAACCCCACCAAACAAACCTAGTCATACCCTTAAAAGTGTTTCTATGTGTTAATGAAGCCATGGTTATATCGCCCCCATCATTCTTTCTCCTCTTCTCTCTGTAGGTCTACAATGAGCACTACTTCCAGGTCACAGTGGATGACCTCACTCCAGAGGCCACACCCCTGTCCCTGGTGTGCCATGCTGAGTCGCCGGGCATCCTCCCCGTCCAGTGGTGTCTAAAGAACGGGATTGGTCTAGAGCGGCCCAGGGGCTACCTGAGCCAGGACTTTGATTGGGCGGACTACCTGAAACAGAGTGGGACTGAGACCGCCCTGACGCATGCTTCCCTGACGTAAGATACTTTATCTTCCTTCCTCCTTCAATTCCTTGCCTCATCCTTCTCTCTCCATCCCGCTCCTCTTCCCTCTCTCAATGCCTCTTCTCCCCACTGTCCTCATCCTTCTCTCCATCCCTCCTCCCCCCTCCCTTCCTGCCTTTCCATCTATCTCCCTCTTGTCATCCCTGTCCCCACCCCCCTTAAAGCTGCATTATGTAACTTTTTGGGCGACCCGACCAAATTCACATAGAAATGTCAGTCATAGATCTGTCATTCTCATTGAAAGCAAGTCTAAGACGCGGTGGGTCTGTTTTATGCATCCCGTTAAGTTTCGTTTTTGTGTCTTTTACTTTAGGTTTTGTACACCAGTTTCAAACAGCTGAAAATACAATATTTTTGCTTATGGAAAATATTTTTCACAGTGGTTTAGATGGTACAATGAGTCTGTACACAATGACTGCTTGTTTTGTCACATAAGGAAATGGTGGAGCGAT
This sequence comes from Coregonus clupeaformis, assembly GCF_020615455.1. Classification (NCBI taxonomy): domain Eukaryota; kingdom Metazoa; phylum Chordata; class Actinopteri; order Salmoniformes; family Salmonidae; genus Coregonus; species Coregonus clupeaformis. Next base: position 38,482 of record NW_025536753.1, read on the forward strand.
TTCTGCATATTGCACCTTTTAAATGAATGATTATACATAAACAACACAGACATTCCCTCTCAATTGTCAGAAGGATCCATTGTTATGTCTACTGTTTATCCCATTGGCTGTCTGTGTCTGTAGGCATGGCAGAGCCGAGGCTTCGCTAAAGACATGTGGCTGGAGGCCATTAACCCTGTCAGGCCCACCGAGGTGTGTGTGGCTCAGATCACACAGGTCAGGGGTCGCCTGCTGTGGCTCAGACTGGAAGGTGAGACGTGTGTGTGTGTGTGTGTGTGTGTGTACGTGCGTTCATGCGCGTGCATGGACAGCTGTCTTACCCCATGCTCTTTTGTCCCTCTCCAGGTCTGCCTAAGTCCGTCCCGGAGTGTATTGTGGATGTGGAGTCCATGGACATCTTTCCTGTAGGATGGTGTGAGACCAATGCCTACCTCTTGACTCCACCACTGAAGCCTGTCTGTATGTATCCCTCATCTCTCTCTCACACACACACATATACACACACACACACACACACACACACACACACACACTGTGCATAGTGCAAACCCTATTATTTTCTGTTGATTGCAGGCCAGCAGCAGAAGAAGATTGCCGTCGTACAACCAGAGAAGCAGTAAGTTCGCTGATGCTCCAAAACTACAGAGAACCACTCCAATTTAAAACCCTCACTATTCCATTCCCTTTTGAAAATCCCCATCCAGCACTTTAACAGTTCCATCACACAGATTGCTATTCCACTCTAAAAACAAATCAATGCATTGCCAAACCATTTCAGCACCCACAGAAATGCACGCCTTATACTTTACAATAAAAAAACCTAGATGGAGAACACACTCAAGTAGATTCCTTAAAAAGCCTCAAGGCCCCTCTCTCTCAAACCATACCCTTTCCACCGAAACAGTAGCTAACTGTTCACTTCGAAATTGCCTTTTCTTCAGCGGACAGATTTGTTATATTGACAAATGACATGTTTCAGTAGCGGCTGGGAAACGTAGCTCTGAAGGATCAGGGATGTGGTCGTTCAGAGACAACATATGAGGCTTTCAGTAACACTTTGTCAACCCCTGTCGTCTAACCTGTTTTACCATATCTCTCCCCCAAGGGACTCATTCATCAATATCCCTCATTCTTTTCCATTGTGGTTCAGTAGTGTTTGGGGAAGGACATGTATCACACTAAGCTAAATCTGACAGGGTCTTAAATAGCTGTATCGTTGATTGAATGATTGGACGGCTTGGCTGTTCACTTGATTGATTGATTGGTTCATGGATTGATTGACATTCTGTCTGTAGGTTGGCTCCGCCCCAACCCGTGGAGACAATCCCTCTCAACCTCTGCGAGCCCGTTGCCATGGATACGGGTAAACAAGATTCATAATTCAAATATGAGATGATTTATTTACAGCTATTGATGAAAATGAGAGTTAATGATGATCATGATTAACATGGAAAAGCCCTGTAAACAGAATGAGTGTGTGTGTGTGTGTGTGTGTGTGTGTGTGTGTGTGTGTGTGTGTACCTGGGTTGTGTTCATTAGCCACACCTGTTTCAAAGCAGATTCATATTTATGAGCAAACAACATTCGTCTGCCTAACAGTTGCGCTTCACAATCGCTGATTGGTACCTCACAGCTTGTCTCAGAAAAGTGTTGCTTTCTAACAAACCTCTACATTTTAATCAATATTACACTTCTGTTAGCACATACTCCTCTCAACATTTTACACAGCCATTGTTATGTTTATTTATTAAGTGTGTGTGTGTGTGTGTGTGTGTGTGTGTGTGCGCGTGTGGGGGGTGCATCAGTGTTGTGTCCATAAGAGGCCCATGCCCTTCTATATATTTATAATTTGTCTAATCACTATTCAACCGGAGCTGTGCAATTACAGGTGTATGAGTAACAAAGTGTAAACTGAGGTGTGGAATCACACTGCATTGTTATGTAGAGCACACCTCTATACAAGCCTCATTAACAAGGCAGTGCAGTGGAGTTTTATAACAAAAGTCATACATAATGTAAGTGTTAGGCTGCTTTTACACAGGCCGCCCAATTCTGATATTTGTTCCACTAATTGGTCTTTTGAACAATCACATCAGATCATTTTACGTCACATCTTTTTCAGCGCTGATCTGATTGGTCAAAAGGCCAATTAGTAAAAACATACATCAGAATTGGGCTGCCAGTCTAAACGCAGCCCAATTCAGATTTTTTTTCTCACTAATTGGACTTCTATATAGTCTATCAAGAGATTAAACTTGATAGGCTGCCTGACGTTCTTATATCTGTCTGTTATTGGCGGATTGTCTGATGTCCCGTGATGCTTCTCTCTCCTCCCCAGGCTCAGCCAATGGGAGATACTGCTGCTCCAGGATCTATGTGAACCACCGCTGTTTCTCTGGCCCTTACCTGAACAAGGGCCGCATCGCTGAGCTGCCACAGGCTGTAGGGCCGGGGAAATGCACTCTGGTCCTCAAAGAGGTAGGTAGAGGAACATCAACCTACTGGTTGCACCCAAATCTATTCCAGAGCCCTAAGGGATCAGAAAAACTAACAACTTTTGACCAGAGCCCTAAGGGATCAGAAAAACTAACAACTTTTGACCAGAGCCCTAAGGGATCAGAAAAACTAACAACTTTTGACCAGAGCCCTAAGGGATCAGAAAAACTAACAACTTTTGACCAGAGCCCTAGGGGATCAGAAAAACTAACAACATATTCTGGAGGAGGTAGAGAGGCATATGCCTAATTAAAGGACTGGAGAGGGGAGGGAGGGAGGGAGAGAGAGAGAAGGAAATGTCTTGTTAACCACCTGCAGTCTCTCAGCAGCAGCTTCAGTTGAATGTGAACTGTCAGTCATTTCTGTTTACACACACACACACACACGCGCGTGCGCAGTAACTCAGCAAAAACAGCCTTTAATTTCCCTAGATACCCCCTAGTGTGAGTGTGTGAATGTGTGTCCTTGCTCATTTAAGTGTGTTTGCAGGTTTGTGTGTTTGTGTTCTACTGGTTTTAGTTGTTCTCTAGTTTTCGTGTCCACGTTAACTTGAAAACTAGAGAAAAAAATGTCTTAAAGAAAGTGTGTTCAGTATGGTGTTCAGCTTCCACAGTTATCTCCTGTGTGTCCCCATGCAGGTGCTGAGCATGCTGATCAATGCAGCCTACAAGCCTGGGCGTGTCCTGAGGGAGCTACAGGATGTAAGAGGACCAGCACTGGGACTGCCACGAGGAGACCCTCAAAGCCAAGTGAGTCCCACCTGGGAGGAGCTCGACCAGGATTGGAATGACCATTAGAACCCATTTTACAAAGTCACAAGACAAGCCACATCCAGAACATGCATGCTCCTCGTAAACATGCAAGGTCCTGTATGAATAATACTATTGGCCTGAGCTGACACTGATGTTTCACTCCACTCCTTAGATACAAAGGGAAGACGTATCGATCGTCCATCCGGATCGTGCGTCTGGCAGAGCAGATCCCAGACTTCTGTCGTAAAGTGTGTGTGAAGCTGCAGTGCTGTCCCAACCTCTTCAGCCCCGTCCAAGTCACAGACAAGTGCCCTGAGAACTGCGCCATGCAGACCAAGACCAAATACAGTAAGTGTGTGTAGGGTGTGGTTACTGTACATGTGTGTTTATGTGTGGGTTTCTGTTTATGGGAACTAAGATCAACTTCATATATGTTTGTAGGTTGGTGTGTGCGTGCGCGAACAAATACAGTAATTTTCTACAAGTGTGAGTTTGTGTGTCTGTCACAAAAACACACACACACACGAAAAATACACACATCCATTTGTTTGAATTAAAACCCCCTTTAAATTAATAGCTAACCTGCGTCAGAATTGAGCCAATATGAACTGTATTGAGTGTTGTGTCCCCAGCATATTACTACGGTAAGAAGAGGAAGCTGTCTAAGCCGTTTGGAGGAGAGGAGAGTCTGGAGGCCAAACCCACACGACTCGGAAGAAGAGGAAGGCCATCTTTGTCCAGAAGAAACGACGCTCGTCTGCAGTGGACTACACTCCTGCAGGGTCACCACAGGTCTGACAGATCTCTCTCTCGCTCTCTTCTCTCTCTCTCTCTCTCTCTCTTTCTCTCTCGCTCTCTCTCTCTCTCTCTCTCTCTCTCTCTCTCTCTCTCTCTCTCTCTCTCTCTCTCGCTCTCTCTCCTCTCTCTCTCTCTCTCTCTCTCTCGCTCTCTCTTTGTATGTCTGTCTCTCTTTCTATTTCGGTCTGTCTCTCTCTCTTTCTATTTCGGTCTGTCTCTCTCTCTATTTCGGTCTGTCTGTCGCTCTCTCCATGTCTCTCTTTGTCATGTGTATAAGAGTAAATGCTGGTGCCCTCAGTCACACACGTACACATGGATTTTGTACTGTAGATATGTGGTAGTGGTGGAGTAGGGGCCTGAGGGCACACAGTGTGTTGTGAATGTATTGTAATGTTTTTAAAATTGCATGAACTGCCTTAATGTTGCTGGACCCCAGCTAATGGGGATCCATAATAAATACAAATACATATCTACTATCTGTGTTCCCCTCCCCCTCTCTTTATCTTTCTCTCTCTCTCTCGCTTTCTTTCTTTCTTTCTTTCTTTCTGTTTTTTCTTTCTTTCTTTCTGTCTCTCTTTCTTTCTTTCTCTCTTTCTTTCTTTCTCTCTCTTTCTCCCTCTTCGCGTCTCTCTCTATTTTATAATGGACTTGATTGTCACTGCACTAAGATTGACCCTATAACTCCCTACAGGACAGTGATGAAGAAGATGATGAAGAGGATCTTATGTTGCAGTCGGGCAGTGAAGAAGGCACCAGCTCTGAGCCGCGAGAGGACCACACAGACACTTCCTCTGTCGAGGTGGCTAACAGCCGGCCGCGGCGTGCCGTGACGCTACGCAGGGCCACCCATACCGGCATAGCTTCGGGCAGCCATGAGGGTCCTGAAAGCAGGAGGCGGAGCACTCGGTCTCTGTCATATAACCAGGGAAACAAGTACCACCCACCCAAGAGACAGGAGATGCAGGTGAGATAGAATGCTACACGCAGAGACAAACACATACACAGACCCACATTAATGAAGATGTGATTTAGTATTTGATGAGTACTTTTTTGACTCCCTGTTGGCCGGTGCCCCAGGTATGGTCAGTGAATGACGTCCTGATGTCATATTCAGTCGATATAGGCCCTGTATGTAGATTCATCTTTCTGGCCATGTGTCCTGTGGTCCTCCAGGTGGACTGTAGTGAGGAGGAGTGCCAGCTGGTGTTGGAGAGGAACCCTCTGGAGTGGTCCGTAGACGACGTGGTCACCTTCATCACCTCCACTGACTGTGCTGCTCTCGCCAAGATCTTCCAGGAGCAGGTACAAACACACTGTGCACACACTCTGAAATACATGCACACACACACACACACACACGTCCCCAAAACAACACACTTTCTTGTTTGATGTACAGATTCTGTCTTCACATTATCATTAACATCGTCATCCTCTCTCTCACTCTCATGTTCTCTCACTCACTCACTCACTCACTCTTATCGTATTCTCTCTTTCTCTCTGCAGGACATAGATGGCCAGGCGTTGTTGTTGCTGACTTTGCCCACAGTCCAGGAGTGTATGGAGCTGAAGCTGGGTCCAGCCATCAAGCTGTGTCACCAGATAGAGCGCGTCAAGGTGGCCTTCTATGCCCAGTACGCCAACTGATCCTGGGCGTCTGACCTGGCACCTTTACCCTGTAGGGAACAGACTGTCTGGAGATGCCTCACCCAGTACACCTTCATCTGAGGAAGAGGAGGAGAGATGATTTGGCTTAATGCCAAGTCTGGGATTACCTGGTCTGGAAGGCTTGGAGGAAAGTGGGAAAACTGGTAATGCTGTCGCTTAGGAATTCTGAAATTCTGGACATGGATTACCCGGCCACTTTTCAGTGGATTACTGATGTCACATAGAGAAGGAAGTGACGTCAGAGAAAGCAGAGGAGGAGCTACCCACATACGGAGCTCAGGACATCATCCTCATTTGCGACAGCAGGCAGAGATGGGTTGGAAGGTTCAGATTTCCACAGTACTGTGTGGAAGGATCAGTCAACTGTGGATAGTTGAGTACGGTACATATGAGTAAATCCATATGGAATACAGATCTGTGAAGAAACTGATCGAAATTGAGGATTATGTTCTTGGAACATTTTGAAATTGAGGATTATTTTCTTGGAATATCTATTTTTTTTTTTTTACATGCTGTTTGAGACTGATGGCCCTGACAGTGTTTAAGTTATGAACAAATGTTATTAAATATTTGTTAAATGTTTTCTCTCTTTGTTATATTTAAGTAAATTAGGTTAATATATTTGATTAACAAAAATTGGTTAGTAACTTACAATAATATATTTGCAATATTTATTGTATTCCTTATTGAATAGGAATAATATATCTTATTTGGTTGTAAGAAAACTATATTCAGAGAGAGAGTTGATAGGCTATTGAAAGTATTTGGTTTCAAATATGTATTTAAGGATGTTCATGAGTTATTCCAGTCAATATTAATTTAGTCCTGTTATTAAATTATCTGTTTTTTCTTGTGTACATAGGGAAATAGTAGGTCTGCTGCATTTTCTCATTAACAGATTGTAGAAAATCCTGGTAACGCTTTAATTGGATAGTCCATCTGTAGATGCGCTACAGACTATCTACAGACTATCAGTAACATTTTAACTAACTATCTACTAGCCCTAACTCTAACCTAAACCTTATCCTAACCCTTATTCTAAACCTTACCCTAACCCTAACCTTAGCAAGCAGTTGCTTATCAACAGATAGTCTGTTGCTTAGAAATAGATAGTTTGTTGATAGTATCTACAGTGTGACCAAAGTCCTGAATTAGCTAAACCCTCTTTTTGTTTTGGACTTTTCACTTTAATAAGTTGTTTTAACAATGTAAAATATTTGGTATCCATCTATGCAAAATGCGGTGAAGATATTTTGATAAGTGTTGATAAGAAAATAAATTTCTACTGATTTTGTAGTGATGCTTTGTTTTCTAGTTTTTATATAGATTAAGAATTCATCAAGGTGTTTTTTTTTACCATGTATAAACTCGCTGAGGGTAGGCCTGAATGAAGTACATAGGTAGTAATAACCATTTCATTACTGATTGGATTTCATTGTGATTCTTCCAACAGGCAGTGACTAGTAGCCTATTGTATTTCCAAGTCTGTAGCATGTTCTTAATGTAATATACATTTAATTTAATACAGACAGTACATATTGAGATGAGGGTATTTCACAGCAGTAAGATGAGTCGTGCTTCACCAATTTTCTGTTACTGCACAGTTGAATTAATTCAATAGCACATACACACACCAACTCTGACACTTTCGATTGAGCCAGTCTGAAAAGCGGTTGAATCAACCGCTACCTCAAATGGTTGCCTGGCAACACAATTTCTAACGTCTGTTTTTCATGATTTTCCCTTTTCCCAGCTATATCTGGAAACAAACGGGATACATTTTGATTGCAGAGTAGTAAACAACCGTTTAACTGGTTTAAATAAAAAAAGCGGCATTTTATTATCTCATGTACAAGTGGCAATTTCAGACATTATCTTCTGAAGTCAGTCGATGATTTTAATGCATTCAAACAGTGAATGTGATAGTAACTCTTTTGATAACACAATAGCTCAATATTGAGAGTAAGAGCTGGCAACTACAGACAACGACAATATTTTGTCAAATCTTCAAAATGGCTTCGATCCTTGCCATGTCTTCTATTTCCTTAGTTCATTTTTGGCAAGTGTTGAGAGGCCTGTCAGTTAAGATGGAGGGTTGTGATTGGATATGGTCCCAGGTAAGTGGCTCATGGGAAGACCTCCTTATCTCCATTCATATAGAGCAGCAGTAGTGTGTGTCAGGACTCAACTGTGATAGACTGTACAGGCCTGGGAAACAGAGAGCACTGAGGGGAAGAAGAGTGTGAAAATGTGAGTGGTTAACCACCTCTCTGTGCTCTCACACTACAGCACTCCCATTGCAGCAGGCCTATATCTGGGTCACGACAGCACTGCTCTGGTCGTTCAGTAAGAAAGATAAAGAAAGAGGGAGTGAGGGACAACAATCAAATGAGAATTATTAGGCTATACCGTTTTCAGTAAATGTATGTTGGTTAATATACACACTCACTCACACACACACTACATTGACACTCCCGCACAAAACCCACACACATTCACATATACTACATACGCCCACACACACATGCAGGCTGACACAACACAAACACACATACATACACATTACGACACACACTTTTACACTCATCACATGCTGCTGCTACTCTGTTCTTTATTTTACTCTTATTATTATCTATCCTGTTGCCTAGTCACATTACTTCCTGCCTTCATGCAAGATGTTTACTCCACAATAAGCTGGTGTAAAATATATACAAAGTGGGAGAACAAGTATTTGATACATCAGCTGAATTTGCAGGTTTTTCCCATTTTATAGGTAATTTTAACATAGGTCTGTGAGAGACGGAATTCTTACTGGTTGGTAGGTGATCAAATACTTATGTCATGCAATAAAATGCAAATGAATTACTTAAAAATCATACAATATGATTTTTCTGGATTTTGTTTTAGATTCCGTCTCTCACAGTTGAAGTGTACCTATGATAAAAATTACAGACCTCTACATTTTTTTGTCCATTAAAATAACATCAAATTGGTCTGAAATACAGTGTAGACATTGTTAATGTTGTAAATGGCTATTGTAGCTGGAAACGGCTGATTTCTAATGGAATATCTACATAGACGTACAGAGGCCCATTATCAGCAACCATCAGTCCTGTGTTCCAATGGCATGTTGTGTTTGCTAATCCAAGTTTATCATTTTAAAGGGCTAATTGATCATTAGAAAACCCTTTTGCAATTATGTTAGCACAGCTGAAAACTGTTGTGCTTATTTAAAGAAGCAATAAAACGGACCTTCTTGAGACTAGTTGAGTATCTGGAGCATCAGCAATTGTGGGTTCGATTACAGGATCAAAATGGCCAGAAACAAAGAAAAAGTCCAGTGTCTGTGTTCTTTTGCCCATCTTTTAATCTTTTATTTTTATTGGCCAGTCTGAGATATAGCTTTTTCTTTGCAACTCTGCCTAGAAGGTCAGCATCCCGCAGTCGCCTCTTCATTGTTGACGTTGAGACTGGTGTTTTGCGGGTACTATTTAATGAAGCTGCCAGTTGAGGACCTGTGAGGCGCCTGTTCCTCAAACTAGACACTCTAATGTATTTGTCCTCTTGCTCAGTTGTGCACCAGGTCCTCCCACTCCTCTTTCTATTCTGGTTAGAGCCAGTTTGCGCTGTTCTGTGAAGGAGTAGTACACAGCGTTTGCAAGATCTTTGGTTTTCTTAAGTACTCGCATGGAATAGCCTTCATTTTTCAGAACAAGAATAGACTGACGAGTTTCAGAACATTTATTTTTATTTTGAAATTTGGGGAGATCGTAATATTGCAGACAGATTGTAATTTCCATCAAAATGTCTGCATCACTTCCAACTCCCCAAGTTTTTTTATAAATACATATATATATATGTGTATGTATATATATATGTTATGTATATATACATACATACATACATACATACATACATATATATATATATATATATATATATATATATATATATATATATATATATATATATATAATACATACATATCCTTTGTATATATTTTTTTATTACTTAACCCCACTCACCCCCTTCCATAAAATTAGTAAACAAACAATGGTTAGGCTCTACTTCCAGCTATAAGATACTATATACATTTACAGACTTAGTTAAATGCATAATAATTATATTTTGTTTGTTTTTACTCCTGAACTTCCTCTACACAAACCCTCCAATCATTTTCATGATGTCATCCGTGCTTCTCTATATGCCATATATCTTTCTAACTGTGCCCACAAAACTCATAACCCATAAGCACTGTATTTGATTCATTATTAATGGACAAAAAATTGTTAAATATAATTTCTAAGTGACCCCTAAATTTTGAACGGTAGTGTATATATATATTAGGGTAGGTATATATATATATATATATATATATATATATATATATATATATATATATATATATATATATATATATATATAATATATATATATATATATATATATATATATATGTGGACACTCCTTCAAATTAGTGCATTCGGTATTTGAAGCCTCACCTGCTGACAGGTGTATAAAATCGAGCACACTGTCATGCAACCTATAAACAAACAATGCATGCAGGAATAAATCAATTGAAGAGCCTAGTGACTTTCAACGTGGCACGTCATAGAATGCCACCTTTCCAACAAGTCAGTTCACAAATTGTTTGCTAGAGATACCTGCCAACTGTAAGTGCTGTTATTGTGAAGTGGGAAACGTATGTGGGAGCAACAAATGGCTCACTGGAAGTGGTAGGGCCACACAAGCTCACAGAACGGGGACCTCTCGAGGCTGAAGCACGATAAAATCGCCTGCTATCCTCGTTCACCAATGATAAACCGGAAGCAATGTCACTACAAGAACCACCTGTCGTGGAGCTTCATGAAATGGTAGCCCATGGCCGAGCAGCCAAGCACAGCCGGCTGAGTTGTGTAAAAGCCATGCTATTGATCTGGAGCAGTGGAAACAAGTTCTCTGGAGTGATGAATCACGCCACCATCTGGGCAGTCCCATTGACGAATCTGCTTGGCGGATGCTAGAGAACGCCACTTCCCGAATACCTAAGAAAAAGCACAAAGTTTGTGGAGGAGGAACAATGGTTGGGGCTGTGTTTTTCAAGTAGGTCCTAGTTCAGTGAAAGGGGAATTTCTAACGATACAGCATACAATGCCATTCTAGACGCATTTTTAGGCCTTCCAACTTTGTGGCAAGAGTTTGGGGAAGGCCCTTTCCTGTTTCATAATGACAATGCCCCCAGGCACAAAAAGCGAGGTCATACAGAAATGGTTTGTGAGATGGTGTGGAAGAACTTGGACTGGCCTGCACAGAGCCCTGACATCAAACCCCATCGAACACCTTTTGGGTTTAATTAGAACGCTGACTGCGAGCCAGCCTAATCGCTCAACATCAAAGTTCCCGACCTCATTAATGCTCTTGTGGCTGAATGGAAGCAAGCTTCTCGCAGCAATGTTCCAATGTCTAGTGGAAAGCCTTCCCAGGAATGGGAGGCTGCTATAGCAGCAAAGGGGACCAACCCATATTAGTCAGACCACGATTTTGGAATGAGATGGTTGGCGAAGTGTGGTGTACATACTTCTGGTCATACATGTATGTATTCACCTCAACACCATAGCACATGATCTGGTACTCTAATATATAGTCATTCTCATGTATTTTGGTTTATTCCCTTCGGTGTTAGCCATTTTTAATTTTTATTTTTAAACTCCACATTGTTGGGAAGGGCTATAAACATTTCACAGTAAAGTCTACACGTGCTGTATCTGAGCATATGAGAATACACGATTGTTTTAATTTAATAAACTGATGTATTTAGTAAAGTGCTACACTCTCAATGAAGGAATTAGTAAAGGACATTTCCTAAAATGAGACTTTGTACATTACAGTAGTTGATCAAAAACGATCATTATTCAAAATGAACCTTATGTCTTACATTAATTGTCTGTCAATCAGTATTTGATAAACAAGTAGTTAAGCAGATAGATATGAAGTGAGTGCTGTGGGTATATTCAGAAATGATTCACTATTGATTAAGGTTTAGCTGTGGGGAATGACCGTGTATCTATAACATCACACCTCTGTGTAACCAGCCAAACAATTTCCATATTC
>NW_025536754.1:0-50310 GCF_020615455.1 Coregonus clupeaformis
CCCAGGGCCCCAATGGAGGTGAGTGATGACTCGTATCTCCCAGGGTCCCAATGGAGGCAGAGTGATGACCTCCCCCTCCCAGGGTCTAATGGAGGTGAGTGATGACCCTATCTCCCAGGGTTCTACTGGAGGTGAGTGATGACCCCTCTCTCTCCCAGGGTCTAATGGAGGTGAGTGATGACTCTCTCCCAGGGTCCTAATGGAGGGGAGTGATGACCTCTCTCTCCCAGGGTCAAATGGAGGTGAGGAGACTCTCTGGTGGGTCCAATGGAGGTTAGTGATGATCTCTCTCTCCCATGGTCTAATGGAGGTGAGTGATGACCTCTCTCTCCCAGGGTCAATGGAGGTGAGTGGATGACCCCCCCTCCCCAGGGTCCACGGGAGGTGAGGATGATCCCCCCTCCAGGGTCCTAATGGGAGGGAGTGATGACTCTCCCAGGGTCCCAATGGAGGTGAGAGTGATGACCTCTCAGTCTGAATGAGAGGTGAGTGATGATCTCTCTCTCCCAGGGTCCCAATGGGAGGGAGTGATGACTTCTCTCCCAGGGTCCTGGGACGAGAGTGAGTGACACCTCTCTCTCCCAGGGTCCTAATGGAGGTGAGTGATGACCTCTCTCTCCAGGTCCTAATGGAGGTGAGTGATGACCTCTCTCCCCAGGGTCCCACGAGGGGAGGATGATTTTTTCCCAGGGTCAATGGAGGGAGTGATGACTCTCTCCAGGGTCTAATGGAGGTGAGCATGGACTTTTTATCTCCCAGGGTCCTAATGGAGGTGAGAGTGATGACCCCCTCCCAGGGTCCAATGGAGGTGGGGAGTGATGAATTTTTTCCCAGGTCTAAGGAGGTGTGAGAGTGATGACTCTCTCCCAGGGTAAATGAGGGAGTGGGATGACCCCTCCCAAGGTCCAATGGAGGTGAGTGATGACCTCCCCCCCTCCTAGGGTCCCAATGGAGGTGAGTGATGATCCTCTCCCAGGGTCCCAATGGAGTGTGAGTGATGACCCCCCCCTCCCAGGGTCTAAAGGAGGTGAGTGATGACCCTCTCCCAGGGTCCAATGGAGGTGTGAGTGATGACCCCCCCTCCCCAGGGATCAATGGAGGGAGATGACCCCCCTCCCCAGGGTCTAATGGAGGTGAGTGATGACCTCTCCCTCCCAGGGTCCCAATGGAGGTGAGTGATGACCTCCCCCTCCCAGGGTCCCAATGGAGGTGAGTGATGACTTCTCTCTCCCAGGGTCCTAATGGAGGTGAGTGATGACCTCTCCCTCCCAGGGTCCTACTGGAGGTGAGTGATGACTCTCTCTCTCCCAGGGTCCTACTGGAGGGGAGTGATGACTCTCTCTCCCCAGGGTCCCACTGGAGGTGAGTGAGACCCAGTCAATGGAGGTGAGTGATGACCTCTCTCCCAGGGTCCTAATGGAGGTGAGGGATGACTCTATTCCCAGGGTCCTAATGAGAGATCCAGGGTCCAATGGAGGTGAGCGATGACCTCTTCTCTCCCAGGGTCCCAATGGAGGTGAGTGATGATCTCTTCTCCCAGGGTCCTAATGGAGGGGAGTGATGACCCCTATCTTAGGGTTAATGGAGGTGAGATGACCTCTCTCAGGGTCCAATGGAGGTGAGTGATGACCCTCTCCCAGGGTCTGGGGCAAGGAGGTGAGTGATGACTTTAGTCCAATGGAGGTGAGTGATGACCCTCCCTCCCAGGGTTAATGGAGGTGAGTGATGACCCCCTCCCAGGGTTAGCCGGAGGTGGGAGTGATGACCTCTTTCCCAGGGTCTAGGGCTGGAGTGTGAGGATGATTTCTCTCCTCCCAGGGTCCCAATGGAGGTGAGTGATGACCTCTTCTCCCAGGGTCCTGGGAATGGAGGGGAGTGATGACCTCTCCCCCAGGGTCCTAATGGGAGGTGAGTGATGACCTCTCTTCTCCCAGGGTCTAATGGAGAGGTGAGATACCTCTCTCCCAGGGTCTAATGGAGGTGGGAGTGATGACTTTCTCTCCAGGGTCCAATGGAGGTGAGTGATGTACTCTCTCTCCCCAGGGTCCTTTCTAGCTTGTGTCCAGTAGTGGAAGTGGCCTGGAGTAATGAAACCCTCACGGCCCAACAGAAACAGACCAGAACGACAGCTGATTCAAAACCTGAGGGAACATCAAGAGGTTCAGGGCTGGACTTGGCATCCCTTCACCTATATCCAAGCGCACTCAGTCTCAGTCCACTTCTGTAGCTTAGCTTAGTGGGTGTATTCTGAATAAGTCTGAAGTAATATGACATCAATTCCACGTAACTTATTAGGCCACAGTGGTGAAGGGAATGACTATATTTCATAAACCTATCCAATCCTCTCAGATATACAGGGCTGGGGTTCAGTGGAGGGTCTAGGGGTTGTTTTATGGATCTTTATCTCAGTGGCATCACACTCCCCTGATCCCTCCTTTCCCTGTGTGACAGTGGCTCAGTGGAGGTCAATAATGGCCAGGAGCAGGTTTGAAGGGTGAAGTGATTGGACCGGAGCTGAAAGGGAATCGCCTCATGAACCGGACAATGACTTACACCATCAAGAACCCCAGAGGAGAACTCTTCTTCACTTATATACCTAATGGCAAGGTAGGTCAGGATCTATCCTCACTCTATCCTCAGCTACCTATATATGGCCAGGACTATCCTCACCTACCCTCAGCTACCTAGAAGGACAGGACCTATCCTCACCTACCTCCTCAGCTACCTAGAGGCAGTGACCTATCCTCACTCTATCCCTGAGCTACCTGCACGAGTATGGCTGGCCAGGACCTCCATCTCTCACTCTATCTCTCAGCTACCTACCGAGGCATGGCCAGGACCTATCCTCACCTATCTCAGCTACTTACCGAGCATGGCCAGGAATATCCCTCACCCATCCTCAGCTACCTACGTAGTATGGCCAGGAATCCTCACCTATCCTCAGCTATTACTCTAGTATGGCAGGACCATCCCTCACTCTATCCTCAGCTACCTACAGGCATGGCCAGGACTCCATCCCTCACCTATCTCTCAGTTAGCCTACCTAGTATGGCCAGGATATCCTCACTCTATCCTCAGCTACTCTGCCGAGTATGGCCAGGACCTTTCCCTCACCTATCCTCAGCTACCTACCTAATGAGGACTTTTCACCATCCTCAGCTATACCGAGATGGCAGGGACCTATCCTCACCTATCCTCAGCTACCTACCGAGTATGAGGAATCTCACCTCATCAGTACTTACCTAGTATGGGCTGGAATCCTCACATCCTCAGCCGCCCGCAAGAAATATGGCAGGAATCTCAATCCTCAGCTATCAACGAGGCAGGACCCATCCTCACCTATCCTCAGCTACTCACTCTAGTGATGGCGAGGACTCCTATCCTCACTACCTCAGAAAAGAGAATCTCACTATCCTCAACTACCTAAATCTATGAAGCCCCACACATCTACCAGCTACATGGTGCTGCGTATGGGAAGGGTATCTACTGAGTCTGTCTGTAGCATCTCAAACTGTCATCTACATGGTGCTGCATATGGGAAGGGAACGAGTCGTCTGTGAGCATCTTATGTATCTACATGGTGGTAGGAGTATGGGAAGGGTATCTACCTGAGTCCTGTCTGTAGCATCTCAAATGTCATCTAGATGGTGCTGCATATGGGAAGGGTATTACCTGAGTCCTGCCTGTAGATCTCATATGTCATCTACATGGTGGGATGGAGGGTAGATTACTGAGTCTGTGGAATCTCATATGTATCTAATGGTGCTGCATATGGAAGGGTATTCTACCTGAGTCCTGACTGTAGCATCTATATGCATAATGGTGCTGGATGGGAAGGGTAGATTAGAGTTGTACATTAATGTATACATGGTGTGTTGTGGGAAGGGATTTACGAGTCGTCTGTAGGCACTAGGCATCACATGGTGCGGTGAGTAGGGAAGGGTATCTATGAGTCTGATGTGGGTAAAGGACAGCACCACATGACAGGAGTTGGTGAACGCATCAATAATGCAACAGTACTTTTAACTGAAGACATTTAATACTGTACAACAAAACACACTATGCAACATAATTACATAAACATCTCAGTAAAGAATTGAATGTGTTCCAAGTTATTGAATGTGTCAAGATTGAATGTGTTGGTATTGAATGTGTTCAAGATTGAATGTGTCTAATGAATGTGTTCGGTATTGAATGTGTTAAGTATTAATGTGTTTTTTATAGTAACTATTTTGTTGTTTGTAGGAACAATGGGCTGCCAGTTTCTTCAGGAGCAGGAATTTAAATTGGATCGCACTTTGTGAAGGTAAAGAAACAGACCTCCTTCCAGTACATCTTATCATTATATAGACAAGATAAACAGACATGACTGTCCTGCATTTGTAGCAGAAGCTTGTTAGTTGGTTATATCAGGGATGGGTAACTTTGATGGAGGGACAAAAAACCGGAATATACGAGGGGCAGCAGTGGCTCACGGGTTATGGTACTCCACATACATGCAGTCAGAGCCTTTGGGGGTACTAAAAACAGTGATGGACAACCAAATTTTGAAATTCACCTATTATATATAACTCAACAGTAAGTTGAGACGATTGAGAAAAAAAAAAAATAATAGATACATAATATAGTATGTAGAGAGGCTGTGTCTGAGGGAGAATCTAGTGGTGCAAACAACAGCTATGGCTCCATCTGCGGGAAGTGGTGGGAATCACCCGGCAATCTCCCACGCAGCTGAAACAAAGAGGAGATGATGAGGAAGGTTTGGGAAGGGAAGAGACACACTGAGGGAGTGTGTGGGGGGTGAAGAGAACAGCTCCAACTGGGCCTCTGGAGGACAAGAGTGTGAAGCACCATGAGGAATATAAGGATTTGGAGATATACTGGGAAATATCACCCTTGGATATATGCACCTGTGGAAATGACGTGAGAGACATTTGGAAGGATTTTTGTGGGTTGGGACACTAGTGAGAAATGGTAAGGTGGGGAAAAGTTATTGAGGAGTGAGAATTATGATTTTGGATGTGGAAGAGACATCCCTGAACTGTTAACCCTAAAGAGCACAAGAGAGACAGAATTTTGTTATATTTTTAATTTCCCAAGACCTATAATAAAATCCTTGTTTTGTTTGAACCTTGTCTCCTTGCAATACTTGAGCAATCCCGCTGAAAGCTGTGTAGTCTGTGACGTACAGATGGTGGAGAATAGGGAGAGGCGCAGTGATGTGAGAGGAGGATAAAGGATACCAGTCCAATGGCCGTAGTAGAAATGGAGGAAATGAAAGTGTGGCCAGCAAGCCCAGATGCAAGCAAACGTGGCTCTTGAGGAGCAAAGGAAAGCCAACCTTCTGAAGGCAGAGGAATTGCAGTTGCAGAGACAGAGGGTTGTCCAAAATACCGCTAATAAAGGCAAGTGACTTTATATCTAAGATGGAGTAGAGGAATTGAGGCATATGATGCATTTGAGGCCACTAGGGAAGCCTGGCCTAAGCAACAGTGGGTTGGTCTGTTAGCCCCTTTCTAACCGGGAATCTGAATGGTCGGGGACCTGGGCCCTGACAGGTTACTGACTATGATGCCCTGGAAGTCTGAGATCCTTAGCAGATATGGACTCACAAAGTTTGGTATGGCCCAGCGCTTTCACGGTGGACCTTCCAACCCAGACCAACCTCCTCGGGGCAGATGCACTGAACTTGTCGAACGCAAGGAAATGGCTGGATCCGCAGAGGAATACAGCAGGGGGTGGTGGAGGCGATGTGGTGGATGTTACTACGCGCCCGGCCTTATGAGGCAAAACGGGTTATCAGTCAACAGGCCTTGACCACGGCTGATTGACCGCGGAAGTGTGGAAAAGTACCAGGCCACAGCGGAGATGTGAATGCTTCCCGAAAAGACCCCAGGAGTGCGGTCACCACAAATGGGAAGAACCCGTCCAAAGGATCCCAGTGAACAGCCACGATATCCCTGCTCCAGGGGGAGCCAGAAACCAGGCGGGTCAAGAAGAGTACACCAGGAGGGGGGAAACCAAGTGTAGTGGGGAGATGGGAGATATCTCTGGCAGTGTGGGAAAAGAGAATATGCATGCGGAGTCCTCAGCTCAGCACCCACACACCGTTTGCCGCTTGGGAGGTAGATGGGGCCCAGATCGACCCCACCTGCCCGGTAACTGTGAATCACCATGATGTGGGAGGCCTTACTGGATTCTGGTAGCCGGGCCACCCCTGGTGCGTAAGGATTTGGATGGGCCCAACGTGTTGACCCCGGGAAAGTCCCCCCCAGTTTCCTGTGTCATGGGGGATGACCCAGAGAATACCCCATTACTGAACTTACAATGACCAGCACACGGGGAACCATACACACGACGGAGGGGGTGGTTGATTCCCTCCCCGTCCCCGGTCCTAATTGGACGACGACTGCCCAGCCTTTTACCCACTCTGAGAGATAGGAGAGGATAACCCGAGTACTCGGAAACGGAGAGAGGCAAGACTCATCCTGGGAAGGCTCCGTGCAATCCTCCGAATTACTCACTCCCGCCGGGCTCTGATAGGGATGGCAGGTGCCCAGACCGACACAGAGACGGAGCTACAGAATCTGGACAAAGAACTGTCTGGGCTGAAGGGGACCGCTGAGAGGTATCGTTTGTTAAAGCAACAGTTAGACATGAAGACAGAAGAGTTAGATATCCTCCAGGCAAACTCCAACAGAGCTCCTTCCATAAGCAACAGGAGGAGCTGGAGAGGCTGCAGCAGGACCATCGAGGAGTGTGTAGGAGACCCTGCGCAGTAGTAAGGAGGTCCAGAAGAAGGCAGAGGAGAAGTACAAGGTGTTGGAGAACAAGATGAAGAATGCGGGAGGCAGAGAGAGAGAAGGAACTGAAAGCTGCTCAACAGAAGCTAAACTCTGCTAAAACCAAGGCTGATGCGTTCAGTAAGAAACTCAAGGAGAGAGCAACAGGAGGCTGAGTCCCTGGTCCCTAGAGGTGGAGGAGTTGAAGAGAGAGCAGGCTGGCAAGCACCACGGCAATGCGGACGCCTCTCCGGCGTGATGCCTTCTTCACTGCCTTTACCGACGAGGACGTGGTCCCGAGGAGGGGATGTGCTGATGTCACGAGAGGCTGTGTCCTGAGGGACGTTACATCCCCCTGAGGTGGCTGCAAACCCAGACAGCTATGGCTCCATCTGCTGGTATGGTCGGGAACTCCACCCTCATGGCCAATCTTCCCACGCAGCTGAAACAAATGAGGAGCTGATGAGCTGAAGTTTTGGGAAGGGAAGAGACACACTGAGGGAGTGTGTGGGGGTGAAGAGACACAGTCTCCAACCTGGGCTCTCTGGAGGACAAGAGTGCTGCACGTCCACTTCCATGAGGAATATAAGGATTTGGAGATACTTACCTTTGGGAAATATCACCTTTGGATATATGCACCTGTGGAAATACGTGAGAGACATTTGGAAGGATTTTTTGCTGGGTTGGCCACTAGCTGCAACGTGGACTACAGTAAGGCTGGGGAAAAGTTATCTGAGCGAGTGAGAATTATGATTTTGGATGTGGAAGAGACATCCCTGAACTGTTAACCTTAAAGAGCCCAAGAGAACAGAATTTTGTTATATTTTCGTTAATTTCCCAAGACCTATAATAAAATCCTTGTTTTGTTTGAACCTTGTCTCCTTGCACTACTTGAGTAATCCCGTTGAAAGCTGTGTAGCCTCTCGTGACGTCACAATATATATATATATATATATATATATATATATATATACACATATAACATACATACACACACACACACACATACAGTGGGGAGAACAAATCAAATCAAATCAAATCAAATTTTATTGGTCACATGCGCCGAATACAACAGGTGCAGACATTACAGTGAAATGCTTACTTACAGCCCTTAACCAACAGTGCATTTATTTTTAAACAAAAAAAGTAAGAATAAAACAACAACAAAAAGTGTTGAGAAAAAAGAGCAGAAGTAAAATAAAGTGACAGTAGGGAGGCTATATATACAGTAAAATAAAGTGACAGTAGGGAGGCTATATATACAGGGGGTACCGTTGCATAGTCAATGTGCGGGGGCACCGCTAGTTGAGGTAGTTGAGGTAATATGTACATGTGGGTAGAGTTAAAGTGACTATGCATAAATACTTAACAGAGTAGCAGCAGCGTAAAAAGGATGGGGTGGGGGGGGCAGTGCAAATATTCCGGTAGCCATGATTAGCTGTTCAGGAGTCTTATGGCTTGGGGGTAGAAGCTGTTGAGAAGTCTTTTGGACCTAGACTTGGCACTCCGGTACCGCTTGCCGCGTGCGGTAGCAGAGAGAGAACAGTCTATGACTAGGGTGGCTGGAGTCTTTGACAATTTTGAGGGCCTTCCTCTGACACCGCCTGGTATAGAGGTCCTGGATGGCAGGGAGCTTTGCCCCAGTGATGTACTGGGGCCGACGCACTACCCTCTGTAGTGCCTTGCGGTCAGAGGCCAAGCAGTTGCCATACCAGGCGGTGATGCAACCAGTCAGGATGCTCGATGGTGCAGCTGTATAATTTTTTGAGGATCTGAGGACCCATGCAAATCTTTTTAGTCTCCTGAGGGGGGAATAGGCTTTGTCGTGCCCCCTCTTCACGACTGTCTTGGTGTTTGGACCATGATAGTTCGTTGGTGATGTGGACACCAAGGAACTTGAAGCTCTCAACCTGTTCCACTACAGCCCGTCGATGAGAATGGGGGCGTGCTCAGTCCTCTTTTTTTTCCTGTAGTCCACAATCATCTCCTTTGTCTTGGTCACGTTGAGGGAGAGGTTGTTGTCCTGGCACCACACGGCCAGATCTCTGACCTCCTCCCTAGGCTGTCTCATCGTTGTCGGTGATCAGGCCTACCACTGTTGTGTCGTCGGCAAACTTAATGATGGTGTTGAGTCGTGCCTGGCCATGCAGTCATGGGTGAACAGAGAGTACAGGAGGGGACTGAGCACGCACCTGAGGGGCCCCCCGTGTTGAGGATCAGTGTGGCAGATAGTGTTTACCTACCCTTACCACCTGGGGGCGGCCCGTTCAGGAAGTCCAGGATCCAGTTGCAGAGGGAGGTGTTTAGTCCCAGGATCCTTAGCTTAGTGATGAGCTTAGAGGGCACTATGGTGTTGAATGCTGAGCTGTAGTCAATGAATAGCATTCTCACGTAGGTGTTCCTCTTGTCCAGGTGGGAAAGGGCAGTGTGGAGTGCGATAGAGATTGCATCATCTGTGGATCTGTTGGGGCGGTATGCAAATTGGAGTGGGTCTAGGGTTTCTGGGATTATGCTGTTGATGTGAGCCATGACCAGTCTTTCAAAGCACTTCATGGCTACAGACGTCAGTGCTACGGGTCGGTAGTCATTTAGGCAGGTTATCTTAGAGTTCTTGGGCACGGGGACTATGTTGGTCTGCTTGAAACATGTTGGTATTACAGACTCAGTCAGGGGACATGTTGAAAATGTCAGTGAAGACACTTGCCAGTTGGTCAGCACATGCTCGGAGTACACGTCCTGGTAATCCGTCTGGCCCTGCGGCCTTGTGAATGTTGACCTGCTTAAAAGTCTTACTCACATCGGCTACGGAGAGCGTGATCACATAGTCGTCCCGGGAGCAGCTGGTGCTCTCATGCATGCTTCAGTGTTGCTTGCCTCGAAGCGAGCATAGAAGTGGTTTAGCTCGTCTGGTAGGCTTGTGTCACTGGGCAGCTCGCGGCTGTGCTTCCCTTTGTAGTCTGTAATAGTTTTCAAGCCCTGCCACATCCGACGAGCGTCAGAGCCAGTGTAGTATGATTCAATCTTAGACCTGTATTGACTCTTTGCCTGTTTGATGGTTCGTCGGAGGTCATAGCGGGATTTCTTATAAGCGTCCGGGTTAGAGTCCCGTTCCTTCAAGCGGCAGCTCTACCCTTTAGCTCAGTGCGGATGTTTCCTGTAATCCATGGCTTCTGGTTGGGGTATGTACGTACGGTCACTGTGGGGACGACATCATCGATGCACTTATTGATGAAGCCAGTGACTGATGTGGTGTACTCCTCAATGCTGTCTGAAGAATCCCGGAACATGTTCCAGTCTGTGCTAGCAAAACAGTCCTGTAGCTTAGCATCTGCGTCATCTGACCACTTTTTATTAACCGAATCACTGGTGCTTCCTGCTTCAGTTTTTGCTTATAAGCAGGAATCAGGAGGATAGAGTTATGGTCAGATTTGCCAAATGGAGGGCGAGGGAGAGCTTTGTATGCGTCTCTGTGTGTGGAGTAAAGGTGGTCTAGAGTTTTTTCCCTCTGGTTGCACATTTAACATGCTGGTAGAAATTAGGTAGAACGGATTTAAGTTTCCCTGCATTAAAGTCCCCGGCTACTAGGAGCGCTCGCATCTGGATGAGCGTTTTCCTGTTGATTAATGGCCTTGTACAACTCATTCAGTGCAATCTTAATGCCAGCATTGGTTTGTGGTGGTAAATAGACAGCTATGAAAAAATATAGATGAAAACTCTCTTGGTAAATAGTGTGGTCTACAGCTTATCATAAGATACTCTACCTCAGGCGAGCAAAACCTTGAGACTTCCTTAGTATTTGATTTTGTGCACCAGCTGTTGTTTACAATATACACAGACCGCCGCCCTTGTCTTACCAGAGTCAGACGTTCTGTCCTGCCGATGTAGCGTATAGCCTGCTAGCTGAATGTTGTCATTGTTGCTCGTTCAGCCACGACTCCGTGAAACATAAGATATTACAGTTTTTAATGTCCCGCTGGTAGGATAACCGTAATCTTAAATCGTCAATTTTATTCTCAAAAGATTGAACGTTGGCTAATAGGATTGATGGGAGAGGCAGTTTACTCGCACGCCGTCGGATCTTACAAGGCACCCGGATCTGCGTCCACGATATCTCTGTCTCTTCCTCACGCGAATGACGGGGATCTGGGCCTTGTTGGGTGTCTGTAGAATATCCTTCGCGAACGCCCTCGTTGAAGAAAAAAGTCTTCGTCCAATGCGAGGTGAGTAATCGCTGTCCTGATATCCAGAAGCTCTCTTTGGTTATAAGAGACGATGGCAGAAACATTATGTACAAAATAAATTACAAATAACGCGGAAAAACACACATAATAGTACAATTGGTTAGAGGGCTGTAAAACGGCAGCCATCTTCTTCCGGCGCTGTTCAAAAACAAGTATTTGATACACTGCTGATTTTGCAGGTTTTCCTACTTACAAAGCATGTAGAGGTCTGTAATTTTTATCATAGGTACACTTCAACTGTGAGAGACGGAATCTAAAACAAAAATCCAGAAAGTCACATTATATGATTTTTAAGTAAGAATTTGCATTTTATTGCATGAAATAAGTATTTGATACATCAGAAAAGCAGAAGTTAATATTATATTCACACGCAACACCATGTGCCAGAAAATGTGGAATACATTGGCCATGCTGTCAATCCAGCATGACTTCTGCCACATTCAAAACAACTGGAAACTCGGAAGTGGGAAATCTCAGACTTCAGTGAGTTCAAGACAACTGGGAACTCTGAAAAAAACGAGCTCCGACTGGGAAAATATGTTTTGAACGGTGATCCAACTCGGAATTCCATGTCGGGAACTCGGGCCTCTTTCTAGAGCCCCGACCTGAAGATCACTGACGTCATGATTCGACCTTGTTTTTTTTCCCCTGAGTTCCCAGTTGTCTTGAAAGCACCATCAATCCAGAGAATGCCAGACTTTGATGACAAAGTTTGATGACTAAATTTGCCCACAAGGACCGCCGCGCCACCTTCCTGTTCAAGTGAGCACAGCACAACAAGGTGAGTCCAGAAATGTATTGTATGCTGCTGCATAAATGATGTAATATGCCAGGGAGATATGTATACTGTAGCTAAGAAAGTAATACTAAGTGTATGTAAGCTGTTAGTAGCCCATGTGTCTCACCCTAATAATTTGGTCCCTTCCCCCCTCATAACTTAGCCTACTGTTCTGACTTGGTGGTGCACATGTAGCCTATAGCCTGTTTTAGAGAAAAGTAGTCATTGAATATTGTAAGAGCTTTCATTGTCTGTTTATATGTCCCCTTTATTTATCCTACGGTTCTGACTTGGTGTACAGGGAGAACACTGTAAGAACGGCCCAGGTTCTGAATTCTGTCGCTGTACATTTCAAAAGTGCTGAACACATAGTTATATTGACTACCTCCGTCCTAGCTCGCTCATTAATATCTTAATAAAAATTACGGATTGCCTCTTATCCGCTCGTCGTCCCCTTATGCGATAGTTTGTACATCTCAATTGTCAGTAGAAACCACATTTGTTTAAGCAAGTCAGCCATATCAGCTATGTTTTTTTTAAGGCAGTAAATGAGGCTGAATGAACTGTTTCGCTGCCAGACAAGGCTCCGCTGATAACCAGGTGTAGCAGTGGTAAGGTGTTGGGGCTCTGCTGTTGGGACTCTGCTGTTGGGACAGCTTTATGTAGGCCCTAACAGTTTGTGGGCAATGTTTTTCACCGTTATAGTGCAATTTTTATTGGCACATTGAACCATGTCGCGCTCGGTAGTTTTAAAAACTGTGGGAAGTACGGACATCGTGGTTAAATAGTACAAGAGTACACCATGCTGGACAAAAATGCTTACAGCACCTGGTTTTCCCAGGCAGTCTCCCATCCAAGGACTAACCAGGCATGACCTTGCTTAGTTTCCAAGACCGGGCATATTGAGGCTAGGCTGTAAGACAGTTACTGTATTGTATATATGATATGTACATATGCCTCCAGCGAAGGAATAAGTATTGGTACACTATATGAAGTTTGACACTCGAAAAAGTGCAGTGAGAAATCATAGAAATAGAATCATTGGGATAAATAGCCATAGTTACTTTGTAACACAGGAAGATGAACAAACCATGCTTTCATTTCAATGGCATATATTTGAATTTTGTGAAAATAGCAGGCCTATGAATAATGACTTCAGGCAAATACATCAAATAACGTTACCAGTACATGACTTTAGTCATTAGAATAGGCGACTGACTTGACCACCACTAGCAAGTCATCATCGACATTGAGATGAACTACCTCAAACGTAATTTCATCATGAACCTAATAAAAGAACACTAAACCAGTCAATTGAATTGTCCTACTTTTTTTTTTACAACGACAGGGGGTGCACCGTTCCTGGAGGTACTGCAATACCAGGTCGATGCGTGGAGTGGACGGAGCAAGCCCTATTCCATCTCCCTATTCCAAAATCAATTTAATATATGGTCCCCAGATAGGGGACGATATCAGATATTAAACTGATAAGAACAGATACATTGATCTTAGCCAAAAGGCCGAGTATTGTCGCAATGCCTTTGAAGGAAGGTGACGAAATTCATTTACACACATAAAAACGGCATAAAGTGCATTAAAACCAGCATTACATTTACAATTACATTTTAAAAGGTACATGTTGTTTATTTAAAACAATAAAACAATCCTACATAAAAGTACCCATTCTAGTAAAAGCCGATTAGTAAAAGCCATTTAAAATGTGTATAGATGATTTAACAAAGTAAAACATTTTTAAGACATAAAAAGCCTGTCAAAAAGTCACTTTGTTAAAAAGCTGTCTTCGGTCCTTTGTACAAAAACGGGGTGAGTCCTTATCAAAAAAGCCTCCTCCTGCTCTTCCTGAATCGACTTCGTACCCGTCCGTCGGGGCCCAGAGGAGACTCCTCCCCTAGGCGCATCGCCCTAGGCACCGCAGCGCTGTCAGGCCGTGGCCGCCGGGACCTTAGATGTTGTGGGGGACCCTTCGCCTGGGGTCGAGGGCCCTGTCGTTCGCACCACCCCAGGGCTTCCGTGGCTACCAAAGCCACTGCCTGGGGGTGGTCTCTACCTGTTTCCCCACCAGCAGGTTGCGGGAGGACCACAGTGCATCCTTCAGACACGTGAGGGTGGGCCAGAGTTGTGTGAAGGCCTTTGTTGTAATAGGCCTTCGGCCCACCCCATACAGCACGAGCTGGGGCGTTAGGTCCTCCCCTGCTGGCAGGCGTGGGGAGATCAGGGGGCCTGCTTCCTTCCACAGGTCCCGTGCGGCTCTGCACTCCCAGAGCAAGTGCCTCACCGACTCTTCTTGGCCGCAGCCTGGTCGGGGGCACGCGGATGTCCTCGCCATGCCCCGGGAGTGCATAACGGCCCTGACCGGGAGGATCTCGTGGGCGACCATCCAGGACAGGTCACGGTGCCAATTCAGCAGAGCAGGATGGTCCACGTTGCGCCAAACCGTTGAGGGCTCGCCTATAGCAAGCCCGCGCACTGGACACACCGGTTCCCGTTCCTGCACAAGAGAGAGAAGAGAGCGGTGTTTAGTTAAAACTGTGACAGGCTCTTTTTCCAGTTTAAAATGTCTTAAAAACTTTTGGAGCTGTATATAGTGTGTGGGGAGCAGGAAAGAGACTGGGGCTCGCAGGTCGACTGGGATCAGCCTCAGAGACCTGAGGTAAGACCCCAGCCAGAACCGTGCGAGGGCCTGGGTCTTGTTGTTGACCGGGGAGGTGGCAAGAGTAAGATGTAACGCTGTATAGCGGCTGCCCAGGAACAAGTAGAGGTCAGGCAAGCCTTTCCCCCCTTGAACCTGGGCCTCTTTACCACCTCCTCCTCAGCCTCTCCCACTTGCTTCCCCACAGAAAATAAAAGAGCATCCGGTCCAGAGCTAAAAGAGTTGATCTTGGGGGGATAAAAACAGAACTGATCAATAAAAGGACAGGTAAAATCACCGCCTTGATGATTAAAACCTTTCCCTCCAAAGTCAGCTGTCTCAGTCCCCAAAACCCTAGTCTCTGTCTAACTGTCCCTAACATCCCAGTCCAATTACCACTACCACCTCCCTCCCTGTCAAATTTAACCCCTAGAACCCTAATGTCCGTCATTCTAACTGTCAGTGGTAGTCCTGTCAAGTCTGAGTCTGCCCACGGTCCGAAAAATTGGGCCTCCGTCTTGTCTCTGTTCAGTCTCGCCCCAGAGGCTCGTCCGTACCAGTCAGTCCTGTCCAGAGTCCTGTCGACAGATAAAAGGTCAGTGCATAAAATGTTAACGTCGTCCATGTAAAAAACGCACTTGGCGGTCATCCCCCACTCCCGGGATACCCACCCCACTGATCCGTTGGTCCCTTCTCAAGACCTGTGCCAGTGGTTCTATGCAGGCCACAAACAGGAGGGGAGATAATGGACATCCCTGACGGACGCCGCAGTGTACTCCCACTGCTCTTGACAAATGCCCATTTACAAGAATTCTGCTGGTGATGTCCCCATACAGCAATCCCACCCAAGCTAGAAACCTTTCAGGGAACCCCATTTTTTGCAGTACCTTGAAGAGGGTACTGGTGCGAGACCCGATCAAAAGCTTTCTCAAAGTCTAAATTTAGGACTATAGCCGCATGTTTCTGTCTCTCGCATAACAGATGGCATCTCTGATCAGTACTAGGCTGTCCGTGATCTTCCTTCCCGGAATGGCACAGGCTTGATCCGGGTGGATCACCTCCCCTAAAACAGAAGACATTCTGAGTGTTAAAATCTTAGTAAAAAGTTTATAGTCAAAGTTTAAAAGGGTGATCGGTCTCCAGTTTTTAAGGTCAGTCCTGTCGTTTTTCTTATGTAAAAGAGTCACTATCCCTGTTCTAAAACTGTCAGGTAGTCTGTCAAGGTGTTCAAAGTCAGTAAAAACAGTCAGAAGTTCGTCGGCTAAAACATCCCAAAAGGTCAGATAAAACTCCAAAGGGATGCCGTCCTCCCCCGGTGATTTACCCCTCTTAAAATGTCTCAGTCCTTTGTCGAGTTCGGTCATTGTCAGGTCTTTTGTTAAGTCGTCTGTGTTTGGTATGGTCCTGTCGATGTATGTTAAAACCTCCTCCATTGTTTCCTCACACACATCTTTAAAACCAAACAATTCCCCATAAAAACCCTCGACTACTTTTTTAATTACTTCTGTGTCTGTTTTTAAAAACCCATCTTTATCTTTTAACCCTACCATAACCCTACCCTTGCTAACTATCTTTTTAAAAAAGTACCTGGTACATTTTTCCCCCTCTTCTAATTCCCTTTCTTTGCTTCTTAAAATAACCCCCTTACTCTTCTGTTCTGCTAAAAATGCCATCTCTTTCTTAACTTCTTTAATGTCTTGGTTAAAATCAAAGCCCTGTTGAAAATCAAAGCCCTGTTGATTTAGGTTAAAATAACGCTCCAGTCGCTTCTGCAGTCCCAACATGCGTCTATCTTTTTCTTTGCTTTTTTTCTTTCCTATCTCTCTAAAGAAGGTCCTCGTCTTACCCTTCACCATTTCCCACCACTGTGCTCGTGTGTCAAAGAAGTCCTGTAGCGTCTGCCACTGGCTGAACTGCTCCCTGTACTGGCTAACTACTCTATCATCTTCTAAAAGGGAGCAGTTCAGTTTCCAGGGCCCTCTTCCTACAGTCACACCCGAAGTTAGTGAGAGGGTGCACGTCAGCATTACGTGATCTGAGAAGAAAGCAGGGGTTATTCTAGCATCAGTTGGCGGGCAGTCGCGGGTAAACAGATAGTCAATGCGAGAGGCTCTGGTGCCGTCACCACTGGTCCAGGTGAAGCCCTCCTCTCTTGGATGCAGGGTTTTAAAACAGTCAGTTAGTTTAAAATCCCTGCACAACCCCTTTGCAATAAAACGCTAGACCTATCTACCTTAAAATCTTCTCCCGCCCCTCTCCTGTCTGCTCTACTTAAAACACAGTTAAAATCCCCACCCACCACTAGAGGATCCCTCCCCAGCATGTGGGACTGCAGGTCTTCTAAAAGTGCGCACCGGTCATGTTTGTTATTAAAACCATACACATTTAGCACGTTAAAATCCCTCCCCATAAAACTACATTTGGCTAAAAGAGCACGTCCCCCAACCACCACTGTGCTCCCCTTCACCACCACCTGTGGGGTCTTGATTAAAATAGCAACACCATCGTTTTTATTAAAATTGGAACCACTCCAAATGGAGGGCCCGTGCTGCCACTTCTCCTCCCATTTGCTGTAAGAGGTTAAAAAGGGTAGACCACACTCCTGTAATAAAAACACATCTGAGTTAAAACTTTCTAAAAAGGATAAAACAGATTGTGCTCTTAATTCGGTCTTTATACTTCTAACATTTATAGTGGTGATGTTAAAAGCCATAAAAGAGGTTAGTAAAAACAGTGCTAAAGAAGAAAGAAGGCATTAAAACAGTTTAAAAGGGGTTATTTTTTAGAAGCTGTCTCTCTCTCCCTGCGGGGTAAGGGGGGATGGCAGGGAGAGGAGGTAAAAACAGGGTTTAAAAACGATTCTTGGTTGGGGGAGTTTGATGGGAAGACCCTGGACTCATCCTCCCCCTGGGAGCTCTCCCACTCCAACTTCCCCTTTTTTTCCTCGCCCTGTTCGGGGTCGGAGAGCTCCTCGGCGTTTCTCTTCCTTAGGGAAGGTGTTCGCCCAGGGTCTCTCCCACCTCTCCCACACTCTCCTCGCTTGACAGTGTCGTTTCCGACACTGTCATCATGCTGTCCGACCCACTTGGGGAGCTCTCACTCAACATTTCTCCAGAGCCGTCTTTCTCGGCCCTTTCTCCTTCAGAGGTCTCTTCAGTCTGGGGCGGGGGGGTTGGGGTGGGGAGGGTTTTTGCCTCCACTCCCACTTCTCCCACCACCGCACCTTCCGCGCACTCCACCTTCTCTACCACTTCCTCCACTACTGCCACCACTTCCTCAACAACCGCCACCACCTCCTCCACTACCGCCACCACCACCTCCTCTACCACCTCCTCCACTACCGCTACCTTGGCAACTGCCGCTTCCTTCTTCTGGCGCTCGGAAGCCCGGTCCGCAGCCGCCGCCTCCATCCTGCCAGCCCTGACCTTATTGGCCCAGGAGGAGGGGCAGCTGCGGATGAGGTGGGACCGCTCGCCACAGAGGTTGCACGACCTTCCGTTCGTGCACTCCTCGTAGCGATGGCCCACCTCCCGGCACTTCATACAGACCACCTTTTCACAGGCGTCTGCTAGGTGGCCATGTTCACCACACTTACGGCACAGCTTTGGCTGGTCCTGGTAGTGAACATGGCCCCTGTTCTCTCCGAGGACTATGGTGGATGGGATGGCTTTCAACCCACCATAGCCCCCGGGATCCTCCCTTTGCTGGACAGTAACCCTCCAGGCCCCTGTCCAGATCCCATCGGGATCCTTCACCTGGGTCAGGGGCCCCTTCACGTTGCAGTACCTGCCCAACCATACTGCAACGTCCTCCGGCTGTACCGTCTCGTTATACATACGGACAATAACAGTTTTCATGCTGTTGTCCGTCAGCTTGATCACCTCAAACATTGCTGCGAGGGATCCCTGCTTGTTCTGGGAGTTCTGGAGTTTCCCCCAGAACTCCCTCAGGAAGCTGGCGCCGGCGAAACTGACATCAAAACCCTTCCCATATGGGAGGGTTAGGATGCAGTTCACCTGCGCAGGTACGAAACGAAGTTCCTTTTGGAGGAATTTCCTGGAGAAATCCAATCGGGATAACTCCATGGTTTTTCCTCCCTTCTCCTTTAACAGGAGGCGCACGGCGTGGTGCCTCCGCATGCCAGCCTGTGCTGCTGACATGATGGAGGCCCACTCCCTTTAACCCAACACCAGTGATAAAAAAAAAAGAAACAATAAAATAGTGGGGGAGGCTGGCAGGCCCAGCTATGCTAAGCTAACAGGGCCTACCAATTCCCGGGACACAAAACAAACTACCTAGCACAGCACCCAACTAACTTATCGACAAAAATAGGGAAAGACGGTGGGGGGAAGGGGTTTAAACTAAACACAAAAGGACACGAGGGAAGGATGGGAAATATAATACAAGAAACACACCAAACAAACAATGTACAAGGGCTAGGAGGCTAGCAGGCCGTGCTAGCAAGTCAGGCTAAGCTAACAAGCTAGCAGGCCGGATGCTAAACCTCCCAGATGACAAAACAAACAAGAGGGAAAAAATGGGTATAAAACGAGGGAAATAATATGGATGGGGTGACAGGACACAGAAAAAACAAACAAATACTCACAAAACAAGCCAAATTGAGGGGCGAGGAAGGCTAGCAGGCCTCACCAGCAGGCCAGGCTAAGCTAACCAGCTAGCAGGCCGGCCAGCCAACAAAATGGCCCCCCAAGTGAACACAAAAGTCAACAAACAAAAACCAAGACAAGGGAAAGTTCAGGGGATGGAAATACAATTTGAGGGGGTATGGATGGGTTACAGGGGGGGTACGATACGAACAGAAAGGAACAAACAATGCCTGCCAAGCCTAAGGGGCGAGGAGGCTAGCAGGCCAGCCAAGCTAAAAGCTAGACAGGCCGGCCAGCCAGCAAGCCAACCAAGCTAGCAAACACAAACAGAAAACAAGGGGGTAAAACTAAAGGGAAACTAGGGCTACAAGAGGATGAGGGAACACAAAGAACAAAAATTAAGAAAGATAAAAGAACAAAAGAAACAACAACGAGCAAACACAGAACAGATAATAGTTTTTTTTTTTTTTCCTAAAGTAAACACAAAACACACAACAACAACAACAACAACAACAACAAGCTAACACAAAGAAAAGCAATAAATAAATAAAGAGAAGACACTTAAACTCACCCTACAGGTGCTGGTGCACCTGTAGTCCACCACCAAACCACCACCTACCAGGACAAAAAACAATAGTGAAACAGAAAAAACAATTTTTTTGCAAAAGCACAATTATCTGATCACTTCTCAAGATCAAGCTTAGCACAATACTACACTTGATCTTAGCCAAAAGGCCGAGAAGCGAAGTTTGACACTCGAGAAAGTGCAGTGAGAAATCATAGAAATAGAATCAATGGGATAAAAAGCCATAGTTACTTTGTAACACAGGAAGATGAAGAACAAACCATGCTTTCATTTCAATGGCATATATTTGAATTTTGTGAAAATAGCAGGCCTATGAATAATGACTTCAGGCAAATACATCAAATAACGTTACCAGTACATGACTTTAGTCATTAGAATAGGCGACTGACTTGACCACCACTAGCAAGTCATCATCGACATTGAGATGAACTACCTCAAACGTAATTTCATCATGATCCTAATAAAAGAACACTAAACCAGTCAATTGAATTGTCCTACTTTTTCTTTTACAACGACAGGGGGTGCACCGTTCCTGGAGGTACTGCAATACCAGGTCGATGCGTGGAGTGGACGGAGCAAGCCCCTATTCCATCTCCCTATTCCAAAAATCAATTTAATATATGGTCCCCAGATAGGGGACGTATCAGATATTAAACTGATAAGAACAGATTTTTCTTTTGGAAAAGTTTTTATTGATCATTTCCTTTAAAACAGCTCACATTTTAAATACATTTACACACATAAAAACGGCATAAAGTGCATTCAAATCAGCATTACATTACAGTTACATTTTAAAAGGTACATGTTGTTTATTTAAAACAATAAAACAATCCTACATAAAAGTACCCATTCCTGTAAAAGCCAATTAATAAAAGCCATTTTAAAATGTGTGTACATGTTTTAACAAAGTAAAAACATTTTTAAGACATAAGAAGCCTGTCAAAAAGTCACTTTGTTAAAAAAGCTGTCTTCGGTCCTTTGTGCAAAAACGGGGTGAGTCCTTATCGAAAAAGCCTCCTCTTGCTCTTCCTGAATCAACTCCGTACCCGTCCGTCGGGGCCCAGAGGAGACTCCCCCTAGGCGCATCGCCCTAGAGCGCCGCAGCGCTGTCAGGCCGTGGCCGCCGGGACCTTGGGTGTTGTGGGGGACCCTTCGCCTGGGGTCGAGGCCCCCTGTCGTTCGTACCACCCCAGGGCTTCCGTGGCTACTAAAGCCACTGCCTGGGGGGTGGTCTCTACCTGTTTCCCTACCAGCAGGTTGCGGGAGGACCACAGTGCGTCCTTCAGACACGTGAGGGTGGGCCAGAGTTGTGTGAAGGCCTTTGTTGTAATAGGCCTTCGGCCCACCCCATACAGCACGAGCTGGGACGTTAGGTCCTCCCCTGCTGGCAGGCGTGGGGAGATCAGGGGGCCTGCTTCCTTCCACAGGTCCCGTGCGGCTCTGCACTCCCAGAGCAAGTGCCTCACCGACTCTTCTTGGCCGCAGCCTGGTCGGGGGCACGCGGATGTCCTCGCCATGCCCCGGGAGTGCATAACGGCCCTGACCGGGAGGATCTCGTGGGCGACCATCCAGGACAGGTCACGGTGCCGATTCAGCAGAGCAGGATGGGACACGTTGCGCCAAACCGTTGAGGGCTCGCCTACAGCAAGCCCGCGCACTGGACACACCGGTTCCCGTTCCTGCACAAGAGAGAGGAGAGAGCGGTGTTTTGTTAAAACTGTGACAGGCTCTTTTTCCAGTTTAAAATGTCTTAAAAACTTTTGGAGCTGTGCATAGTGTGTGGGGGAGCAGGAAAGAGACTGGGGGCTCTACACTTGATCTTAGCCAAAAGGCCGGAGAAGCGATACCGCAATGCTTTCGGAAGGAAGGTGCCGTTCTCCGACACGACAAATTCATTGACGGATTCACCAAAATGAGCTCTGTAAACTTTCCGCCAAATATCAAAGATGATGGTTTTAAAAAATGGTGGCATAGATTGGGGAGTTGATCAACCTCGAAATAGCCACTCTGTTACAATGTAACAAATTGGTAGGTTTCATAGTCACGTGGACATCCGCCCTCCAATCGGAATCGAGAGAAAGCCTTGTCGAATTAAAACCAGATTAACAGCTACATTGGAATAATAATCTATCAAATACGGGTGGGGGAAAATAATTTGGAGATAACATTATTGACATAACATTTGATTTTATATCAAATATCTCTGGTAGCAATACTGCCACAAGGGAACTGAGGTATTGTCCACTTGGTGGCGCCAGAGTACCACCGTCGCCTTGTACAAGCTGTACTATGTGGTCAATCAAAATGCACTTGAATGTTGAACCACTTGACTTCAATACATACAGCACATCATCAGCGCAATAATGTATACAATAAAAAAAAGCCTATGTGTTTTTAAATCAGTCCGTAGAGCCTTGTATGATATGGCCATTGTGAGGAGGCCTTCATAAAGTCGTCCTCCTAAATTACTAGAGGCCAAACTTCCACAATGTCCATGGCACTGGACTGTAATGATAGCTTGGTCTACAGTGCGGCCTACGGAGCGGTCCTGGCTGCATAAAGTGTGCTCTGCATAATAAACTTTTTGCAAACATGGCACTTTGGTGGCATACTTTTACAATTAGGCTTACTCAGTCAATACAACACACTTCTTATCATGCACATAAAATACCATTAGGCCTATTGCATTGGAGAGCCTTTACACACGAAATACTGTATATTGATGAATAAAAAATACACTGGGTTTGATTCATCCTGAAAGTTGTCATATTCAAGTTCAATCCATGAACTATTGGAATGTGGGAAAAAACGGTACAATAGTGGTTGAACAATAATCCTATAAATCCGACCTGAATTCTCACTAATCATGGAACTGACAAGGGTCCAGTCGTCGTTAACGGTGCGCCAGGCTCCAGGTTTAACCTGCTACATGTGGTCTGAGTTCCATAATGATTCAAAATAGGCTACATGTCCAAAATTATCGCTCAAATAAATGTATGTGGGTATTACTGACGGTTCTTCCAGATAGTGGCTAATATTTAACATGATACAAATGGTCAAATAAAAGCCTGGGAATATCATCAAAACATTCTAAAGCGCATACATCAACTCGGCAGGTTTAGCCCACGGAAGCCTATAGCTTGGGTCTCCAAATTTCATCCACGCAAATTATGAGGGGCACACAATCAGAAATCTCAGTAACTGCACAGCTATTTCTATGCTATTTCACTGTCATGTTGATATGATTTTCAGTTTGCTTCCATATGGCTGGTTTCACATTCGTCTCCAGGGATCATAAGGAAGAATCATCTAAAACAATTCCCTTTCTCCAAACGGATTACTAATTTACCTAGCTCTTATCCAACACAACACTAAACAATACATTAATTGCACTATAACGGTGACAAACGGTGCCCACAAACTGTTAGGGCCTCCATAAAGCTGTCCCAACAGCAGAGTCCCAACACCTTACCACCGCTACACCTGGCTATCAGCGGAGCCTTGTCTGGCAGCGAAACAGTTCATTCAGCCTCATTTACTGCCTTTAAAAAAAACATAGCTGATATGGCTGACTTGCTTAAACAAATGTGGTTTCTACTGACAATTGAGATGTACAAACTATCGCATAAGGGGACGACGAGCGGATAAGAGGCAATCCGTAATTTTTATTAGGACATTCATGAGCAAACTAGGACGGAGGTAGTCAATATAACTATTTGTTCAGCACTTTTGAAATGTACAGCGACAGAATTCAGAACATGGGCCGTTCTTACAGTGTTCTCCCTGTACACCAAGTCAGAACCGTAGGATAAATGAAGGGGACATAGACAATGGAAGCTCTTACAATATTCAATGACTACATTTCTCTAAAACAGGCTATAGGCTACATGTGCACCACCACATTTCTGAGTTCCCAGTTGTCTTGAACTCACTGAAGTCAGATTTCCCAGTTCCGAGTTTCCAGTTGTTTTGAGCGCTGCAGAAGTCATGCTGGATTGACATCATGGCCAATGTTGAATGTTTATCTTTTTAAACTTGGAAAAGAGATCCTTAAATCCAGACTTGGGACCACACACCCACTCCACTGAATAGCAGGCTAGTGAATGCTTTGCAATGCTTGCAGTTAGCCACTGATTCCTTCCAAACCACTCATTGTTGAATTTGCGATTTACAACTTGTTGTGTAATGTATATGTCCAATGGCCGATGAGCACCGATACGTTTTATCTATAATTTCTCTTCATTATTTCTCTTCATATGACAAGGATTAATATGGTTAATGTGGTCCTCTGTAGCTCAGCTGGTAGAGCACCGCGCTTATAACGCCAGGGTAGTGGGTTCGATCCCCAGGACCACCCATACACAAAAATGTATGCATGCATGACTGTAAGTCGCTTCGGACAAAAGCGTCTGCTAAATGGCATGTTATTAAAAAGCATTCGCCAGTAGATTGTCGAATTGATTCGTGATGTTGTTCCCCTAGATTATGCACACAAGTTCAAGTAGGTCAGTAGGGGGTTAATAATTCAATGTGTTTTCTTTATTTAATTACAGCTGCATAGCTAATGTACTTTTTTGGTGTACCATTTAAAAAAAAATATCTATATTGTAAATACACCGATTGTAAAAGTTTTGTATATTTTGGTTTGGTCCATCGTGGGTTATCTGTACTTATTGGTTCTCTTTTGCCTGACCTTCAACTAGCAACGTATGTTGTCCTTGACTCCGTAATTTGTCAATATAAAACTGTGGTAATGTTACACAAAGTGCTGTTAAGCAACTATAGGTCGTGTTACAATGTGGACAATATAAAGATTTATGTTAACAAGTTTCACCGAGCTCGCTAATTAGGGTACCTATTGTCACACCCGTCGCTATGGGCGGGCCATAGGGGGCCGGGCCCGCCCCCAAAATGCTTGTGCCCCCCACTTGAGGCACAGATCTCTTAACAAAATTACTTTAATTTTATATTATAATAGTTGCTAATTTTGTGTTGCATTCTTTATCATTAAAACATTAAAAATATAAAGAAACAATGGTGTGATTTTGTTTGATTGATGGGAATCTACACTGCAACAGCCTATCACGGCCTTAATAAAAAGAACGTTAGGCTACGTACGTGACGTAGCCTACGTCAGTGTAGCCGCTCAACAGTTACCGCGCATTTTTGAAAGCTGGATGAGTTTTCGCCGGTTTACTCGCTTCAGTTCGTCATGGATATCCGTAAGTGGTTGAAAAGCCCACCAACAGTCTTCTCTGCCAAATTGGATACGACACCGACGCCTCCTGATGTTGTAGTTGGAGAAGGAGACCCTGGACGATAGTCTGAGCCTGATGCTAGTAGCTCCGTTGAGGCCGACCCTGGGCCTGGCAGGACCTGCAGGTCAAGTGCAACCGCGACTGGGGCAGCATTTGGGCCACAACTGCCTGTTGAATCAGTGGGTGTGAGTGACCCTCGGCATGGACAAACCCAAACAGGTTGTGTTGAGGAAATATCCAGTCAAAATGTTTGGTTAAAAAAAACGATCATTTTCCTCTAGCTGGTATTTGAACAGGGAGTTGCTTGAGTACTCGGTGGAAAAGGACTCCGCAGTTTGTTATGCATGCAGGAAATTCAAATCTGTATCATCGGACGCGACCTTCTCCATTTAAGGGATTGAATGATTGGAAACATGCAATTGGAACAGGCAAGGGCTTAAATAAGCATGCAGCTTCAAAAGAACATTTAGCCTGTGAAGCAATGTGGAGAGATTCAGAAAAACGTAGAGAGACAGGAAAAGAGATTTCCACTCTCTTAAATTCAGAGCAACTGGCTCGCAACAGATACTACATGTCAGCTGTAATTGATATGCTGGAGTTTTTAGTGGTGAATCAATTGCCGTTACGTGGAGATAATGCTGGTTTTGCCAGTGTGCTAGATGATAATAGCTCAATGGGGCTGTTTTTGTCTCTCTTTGAGTACACCATGCGCAAAGATCCCGAACTGACACGGATTACAAAAACAATCCCACACAATGCACGCTATACCAGCCCACAGATACAAAACGAGATTATCGAAATGATGAGCAAACTCGTGACAGAGGAGATAGTGAGACAAGTCGGCGATAGCTGGTATTCAATTAAAGTGGATGGCACACGGGATCCTTTAGGCCAAGAAAACATATCTGTAGTTGTGCGTTTTGTTGACAAAAACTATGGTCTGTGTGAGCGCCTCTTGTTTTCACGACAAATCCACATTACTGACCGAGGTGGAAAACACACGAGGCCTTGGAGCGGAGGTGCGCGTCGAGGCTACGCGGCTGCTTCCTGCCGTTACGCAGCGCAGTTTTCTTTTCATTGTGCACCTTGTTATGAAACTGTTGTCACTTTTCGAGCCGCATAACAGACTACTACAGGCCGAAGATATGGACATGTTCACTGCGGTGACGCTTGTGAACAGCGCTTCTGGCTGCGTGAAGACACTGCGTGTGGGATCTCTGCGCTCCTCCAGCATCGGCCACCGAGGCTGTGCCGGTGACCGACCCTGGTCCAAGCAAGAGAAGACGCACAATTAATAAGAACCTCCGCGGATTTGCAGTTGAAGAAACAGTTGGTCAGCCACAAAGTGACACAGATGAAAAGACTGAGTTCATGAGGTTGTTTTACAGTGTTATCGATGCTGTGCAAGGAGAGATGAATGCGCGTTTTGGAGAGCGCAGTAGCGAGCTCATTGGCGCACTGGCTGCTTTGAACCCAGAGGCCGAGGATAATTTCCTGGACCCATCAAAGGTAACCCTCTCCTGGCATTAGCTGGAACTGATTTGGTTGAATCTAAATATACTGTGGCTCGTGAGTTCCTGGTGAAGAAAATGACTGACACCCGGGTTCCCCACGAAGATGGAAAATGGACAATAGCCAACATCCTCAGCACATTCAACTGTGCACTCCAGGCTATGCCGACTGTTCTCACAGCCTACACACTTGCCCTAACTTTAGGAGCTTCCACAGCAATGTGTGAACTCATTTTCCACACTCAAAAGCGTCTTCTCAGAGCATCGGCGCAGTATGCTGCACAGACGCAAGGCCCAGCTGATTCAGCTTGCTTTTGAAAAGGACCTCACTCACAAGTTTAAGTCCGAGTGGAAGGATACTTTGACGAGGAGGTTCTGCTCGGAGAAACGCCGCCTCCCGCTGTGCTGACAGGGAGGGACCGGAGAGAGGACAGCGCTGCCTCCACTCGAAGTCCCGGTAGGTTCAAAGTCTCTCTGTGTGTGTGTGTGTGTGTATATGCGTGTGTGTGTGTGTGTGTGTGTGTGTCTCATGGCAATGCATATCCCTCTGTTGACTGCTTTAAAATGCAATGTTTGAGAGCTGCTTCTGGTGTTACGTCTAATATGTTGTATAGTCAAGTGTTTTATGGATATTCATAACATTGCTTCTATGTAATGTGGTGTAGGCTATAGGCTATCTGGTCATATTGCTGTTGGTTATGTTTAATGTGATGATTACGTGCTGCGCAAATAGAGGATACGATTATTATAAATATACGTACTGTAGGCTAATAATAATTGTGCCCTGCCCTCCCATGCATTTCATATGCCCCACTTAAGACTGAGGTCTGGCGACGGGTCTGCCTATTGTAATATGTGAGTTTTCATGTGCTCACGCAGGTGCCCGAGAGCTGTGACTGCACCAAGGGCTAACATATTGTGTGTTGTCTCTTCGTGTGCAGGGCAAAGAAAAAGAATCCAACCAGCAGACCTCCAGTTGTAGCAGTGTCCTAATTAAAAGTACACAACGCAGAACGAACCAAGCTACACTAGCTTGCTAGCTAAGATTTTGAAAGTATGATGTTGACATGATCAGTCCAATCAAACCTGGACTTTGATAACAAAAGTTTCATGACAAAATTTGCCCAAGATGGACCATTTTGCCACCTTCTTTTTCAAGTGAGCACAGCACAACGTGTGAGTCTGAGAATGTATTGGTATGCTGCTGCATAAATGATGTAATATGCCAGGGAGATATGTATATGTAGCTAAGAAAGTAATACTAAGTGTATGTAAGCTGTTAGTAGCCCATGTGCCTCACCCTAATAATTTCGCCTACTGTTCTGACTTGGTGGCGCACATGTAGCCTATATCCTGTTTTAGAGAAATGTAATCATTGATTATTGTAAGAGCTTTCATTGTCTGTGTATATGTCCCCTTCATTTAACCTACGGTTCTGACTTGGTGTACAGGGAGAACACTGTAAGAACGGCCCAGGTTCTGAATTCTGTCGCTGTACATTTCAAAAGTGCTGAACAAATAGTTATATTGACAACCTCCGTCCTAGTTTGCTCATTAATGTCCTAATAAAAATTACGGATTGCCTCTTATCCGCTCGTCGTCCCCTTATGCCATAGTTTGTACATCTCAATTGTCAGTAGAAACCACATTTGTTTAAGCAAGTCAGCCATATCAGCTACAGTGGGGAAAAAAAGTATTTAGTCAGCCACCAATTGTGCAAGTTCTCCCACTTAAAAAGATGAGAGACGCCTGTAATTTTCATCATAGGTACACGTCAACTATGACAGACAAATTGAGGAAAAAAAATCCAGAAAATCACATTGTAGGATTTTTAATGAATTGATTTTGCAAATTATGGTGGAAAATAAGTATTTGGTCACCTACAAACAAGCAAGATTTCTGGCTCTACAGACCTGTAACTTCTTCTTTAAGAGGCTCCTCTGTCCTCCACTCGTTACCTGTATTAATGGCACCTGTTTGAACTTGTTATCAGTATAAAAGACACCTGTCCACAACCTCAAACAGTCACACTCCAAACATCACTATGGCTAAGACCAAAGGGCTGTCAAAGGACACCAGAAACAAAATTGTACACCTGCACCAGGCTGGGAAGACTGAATCTGCAATAGGTAAGCAGCTTGGTTTGAAGAAATCAACTGTGGGAGCAATTATTAGGAAATGGAAGACATACAAGACCACTGATAATCTCCCTCGATCTGTGGCTCCACGCAAGATCTCACCCCGTGGGGTCAAAATGATCACAAGAACGGTGAGCAAAAAATCCCAGAACCACACGGGGGGACCTAGTGAATGACCTGCAGAGAGCTGGGACCAAAGTAACAAAGCCTACCATCAGTAACACACTACGCCGCCAGGGACTCAAATACTGCAGTGCCAGACGTGTCCCCTGCTTAAGCCAGTACATGTCCAGGCCCGTCTGAAGTTTGCTAGAGTGCATTTGGATGATCCAGAAGAGGATTGGGAGAATGTCATATGGTCAGATGAAACCAAAATATAACTTTTTTGGTAAAAACTCAACTTGTCGTGTT
This sequence comes from Coregonus clupeaformis, assembly GCF_020615455.1. Taxonomy (NCBI): domain Eukaryota; kingdom Metazoa; phylum Chordata; class Actinopteri; order Salmoniformes; family Salmonidae; genus Coregonus; species Coregonus clupeaformis. Next base: position 28,963 of record NW_025536754.1, read on the forward strand.
TGGAGGACAAAGAATGCTGAGTTGCATCCAAAGAACACCATACATACTGTGAAGCATGGGGGTGGAAACATCATGCTTTGGGGCTGTTTTTCTGCAAAGGGACCAGGACGACTGATCCGTGTAAAGGAAAGAATGAATGGGGCCATGTATCGTGAGATTTTGAGTGAAAACCTCCTTCCATCAGCAAGGGCATTGAAGATGAAACGTGGCTGGGTCTTTCAGCATGACAATGATCCCAAACACACCGCCCGGCAACGAAGGAGTGGCTTCGTAAGAAGCATTTCAAGGTCCTGGAGTGGTCTAGCCAGTCTCCAGATCTCAACCCCATAGAAAATCTTTTGGAGGCAGTTGAAAGTCCGGTTGCCCATCGAGAAACATCACTACTCTAGAGGAGATCTGCATGGAGGAATGGGCCAAAATACCAGCAACAGTGTGTGAAAACCTTGTGAAGACTTACAGAAAACGTTTGACCTGTGTCATTGCCAACAAAGGGTATATAACAAAGTATTGAGAAACTTTTGTTATTGACCAAATACTTATTTTCCACCATAATTTGCAAATAAATTCATAAAAAATCCTACAATGTGATTTTCTGGATTTTTTTTCCTTATTTTGTCTGTCATAGTTGACGTGTACCTATGATGAAAATTACAGGCCTCTCTCATCTTTTTAAGTGGGAGAACTTGCACAATTGGCGGCTGACTAAATACTTTTTTCCCCCACTGTATGTTTTTTTTTAAGGCAGTAAATGAGGCTGAATGAACTGTTTCGCTGCCAGACAAGGCTCCGCTGATAGCCAGGTGTAGCGGTGGTAAGGTGTTGGGACTGCTGTTGGGACAGCTTTATGTAGGCCCTAACAGTTTGTGGGCACCGTTTGTCACCGTTATAGTGCAATTAATGTATTGTTTAGTGTTGTGTTGGATAAGAGCTAGGTAAATTAGTAATCTGTTTGGAGAAAGGGAATTGTTTTAGATGATTCTTCCTTATGATCCCTGGAGACGAATGTGAAACCAGCCATATGGAAGCAAACTGAAAATCATATCAACATGACAGTGAAATAGCATAGAAATAGCTGTGCGGTTACTGAGATTTCTGATTGTGTGCCCTCATAATTTGCGTGGATGAAATTTGGAGACCCAAGCTATAGGCTTCCGTAGGGCTAAACCTGCCGAGTTGATGTATGCGCTTTAGAATGTTTTGATGATATTCCCAGGCTTTTATTTGACCATTTGTATCATGTTAAATATTAGCCACTATCTGGAGAACCGTCAGTAATACCCACATACATTTATTTGAGCGATAATTTTGGACATGTAGCCTATTTGAATCATTATGGAACTCAGACCACATGTAGCAGGTTAAACCTGGAGCCTGGCGCACCGTTAACGACGACTGGACCCTTGTCAGTTCCATGATTAGTGAGAATTCAGGTCGGATTTATAGGATTATTGTTCAACCACTATTGTACCGTTTTCCCACATTCCAATAGTTCATGGATTGAACTTGAATATGACAACTTTCAGGATGAATCAAACCCAGTGTATTTTTATTCATCAATATACAGTATTTCGTGGTGTAAAGGCTCTCCAATGCAATAGGCCTAATGGTATTTTATGTGCATGATAAGAAGTGTGTTGTATTGACTGAGTAAAGCCTAATTGTAAAAGTATGCCACCAAAGTGCCATGTTTGCAAAAGTTTATTATGCAGAGCACACATTTATGCAGCCAGGACCGCTCCGTAGGCCGCACTGTAGACCAAGCTATCATTACAGTCCAGTGCCATGGACATTGTGGAAGTTTGGCCTCTAGTAATTTAGGAGGACGACTTTATGAAGGCCTCCTCACAATGGCCATATCATACAAGGCTCTACGGACTGATTTAAAAACACATAGGCTTTTTTTTTATTGTATACATTATTTGCGTTGATGATGTGCTGTATGTATTGAAGTCAAGTGGTTCAACATTCAAGTGCATTTTGATTGACCACATAGTACAGCTTGGACAAGGCGACGGAGGTACTCTGGCGCCACCAAGTGGACAATACCTCAGTTCCCTTGTGGCAGTATTGCTACCAGAGATATTTGATATAAAATCAAATGTTATGTCAATAATGTTATCTCCAAATTATTTTCCCCACCCGTATTTGATAGATTATTATTCCAATGTAGCTGTTAATCTGGTTTTAATTCGACAAGGCTTTCTCTCGATTCCGATTGGAGGGCGGATGTCCACGTGACTATGAAACCTACCAATTTGTTACATTGTAACAGAGTGGCTATTCCCGAGGTTGATCAACTCCCAATCTATGTCACCATTTTTTAAAACCATCATCTTTGATATTTGGCGGAAAGTTTACAGAGCTCATTTTGGTGAATCCGTCAATGAATTTGTCGTGTCGGAGAACGGCACCTTCCTTCCGAAAGCATTGCGGTATCGCTTCTCGGCCTTTTGGCTAAGATCAAGTGTAGTATCTGTTCTTATCAGTTTAATATCTGATACGTCCCCTATCTGGGGACCATATATTAAATTGATTTTTGGAATAGGGAGATGGAATAGGGGCTTGCTCCGTCCACTCCACGCATCGACCTGGTATTGCAGTACCTCCAGGAACGGTGCACCCCCTGTCGTTGTAAAAGAAAAAGTAGGACAATTCAATTGACTGGCTTAGTGTTCTTTTATTAGGATTATGATGAAATTACGTTTGAGGTAGTTCATCTCAATGTCGATGATGACTTGCTAGTGGTGGTCAAGTCAGTCGCCTATTCTAATGACTAAAGTCATGTACTGGTAACGTTATTTGATCTATTTGCCTGAAGTCATTATTCATAGGCCTGCTATTTTCACAAAATTCAAATATATGCCATTGAAATGAAAGCATGGTTTGTTCTTCATCTTCCTGTGTTACAAAGTAACTATGGCTATTTATCCCATTGATTCTATTTCTATGATTTCTCACTGCACTTTTTCGAGTGTCAAACTTCATATAGTGTACCAAGACTTATTCCTTCGCTGGAGGCATATGTACATATCATATATACAATACAGTAACTGTCTTACAGCCTAGCCTCAATATGCTTCCTGTGTTACAAAGTACGAGCTAGCGAGATCCTATTGGTGCGATCTAGCAACATCTGCATATTTCCGTTAGGATACGCCTCCCTCTGTGCAGTGTGCGTGTGCAATAACTCAATTCGCCTTTGCACTCCTTCTAAACAACGCGATTTTTTAAAACTTTTGCAAAGGGTAAAGAGTACAACGTTTTGTCCACTCTGTTCATAACATATTCTAGTTTTAGGAACAGAAAGCAATATTGAGATCAAATGTTTAATCGATGAGAACATTTTACAGAATGTCGGCCAAAACCATCTCGTTCCATCTTCTCCCACTGCCGGCCAGTGAGCTTCCTCTCTCTACCATATTTGGTAGTGAGCTGAAACGCCAAGCGGATGCTTCACATTTATACATCCGGTGAAATATCTGTCTCATTGTTTTATCTGTGGCTATAGTATGTAAAGTTGGCTAACAAGCATCTCATTAGCCTACACACAGTGGCCTGCTGTAGCGAGCTAACTTTAGCTAGCTAATAATACATCGTTCTTTTACATTTTGAAAATGTATTTACTTACTTGCATAGGTTCATGCCTACACCCAAGCCCACGAAGCGGCCAATCTTTTGGAACGAAGAGTTGTCAAGCGGAGGCACCGCTTCTGGTCGAAACGTACCTTCAGATTTGTCCTGTAGGTGGGGGCTTGTCTAACTATTTTAGCTGGCAAAGTTGGTAGACTTGAGAAATCAAACCAGATCAAATTTTATTTGTCAATTTTATTTACCACCTTACAGTGAAATGCTTACTTACAAGCCCTTAACCAACAATGCAGTTTTTTAGAAAAATTAGAAGAAAAGTGTTTAGTAAAAAATGTATAAGTAAAAGCAGGCAATAACGAAATGTACTGAATAAGACTCACATTCCTTTCCATCTTTTACCCAGATTTTAGCAGAGAAGCAGAGAAGCATATGTAGTTTCAAAAAACACACCAGTCAGGATACAGACAGCTCAAAAGATATGCAGAAAAATATACATATATATATATTTTTACATAGAATTAAGCATAATTATTATTTCTCTAGATTGCAGGAAAAAGCTGCTCAGGTGTTTGAAAAATGCACAATTCTCTAACTTCCGGACCATACTCACGCTAAGCCCCTGCCACTCACAGCAACAAAGATGAAAGATCACTTCTTACTCTGACCAACGGGTTCCACTTGCGGTTTGAGATTTGGTCCAACAGAACTCGTTGAGACATTGTTTTTTACTGTAATAGCGGATACCCTTACATTAACTTCTGAAATTGCGCGAAGAGTAGATCCTACTAAGAGTGTCAAACATTGTTTCTGGAAGATGAATTCTGTCCCAAGCTGCATCGCGGTACCTTTAAGCCACATATTATAAATTAGCATAAACAATTCTATGGAATTGGCAACTCGTTCTCATTCTGAGGAATAAAACAGGCCTCTTGATTTCAACATCTGAACAGGTGTGCATGCTGTTCAAACAGTTGGAGACTCGGTGTGTGTTCATAAATTTATCTGTTCTACCTTGTTAGTTAGCAAATGGGCTAGACTTAAAATGCAGAGGTCAGCTGGCTACTCACTAGGACATGAGAGTAGACTCATAGACTTGAAAGCCAGAGAAGTGATTTATTGCAAGAAAGCAATACATTATTTTGATAAAATAACGAAATTAGTGGGTCTTACGGTTGTGGACGGCTTAGCGTAAGTATAATTCCACAAGCCCGGAGTTCATTATATTATTTGTGGCTGTTTTGAAATGAAGTGTGTTCTACCTTTTAATTGTACGATGCTTATTTGGCTTAATATATATTGCGAATCATCCATACGCTTGGAAAAATATATATGACTTTAAGGCCTCACTAGGTGTAGCACTGTGTAAACACTATTCAAAGGCCACATGTAAACTTGGAATAACCAGGTGGGTTAGATGGGCACTTTAATTTGGAATGGTGGATGTTGATTTTGGGAGGCTGCCATCATGGCAAGGGGCGGGGGAACACTGTCTGATAGCTTAAACGGATCATGGCTGCCATAGGATATCAAGTTGAAACAGTTGGCTGCTATTTAAGGGTTTGTTTGACTGTCAAGTCCGTGTATTGGTTTGGCCAGTGACTTTTAGAGACCGTCCAAATTATTTGTTGCGTTTCGAGACAGAAAATTATAGCACTGCCCCCCTCCAGCGTATGACAAAATTAACAGTACAAAACCAAAGATGTTGATCTGTTTTGATGTGTTGACTACAGACTTCAATACTTTATATATTTATTCTTTAAGGTTGCTGCCACATCATCGCCAAGCCTATCTCTGACCTTTTTTAACCTGTCTCTCCTCTCTGGGGAGGTTCCCATTGCTTGGAAGGCATCCACGGTGCGTCCTTTATTTAAAGGGGGAGATCAAGCTGATCCTAACTATTACATGCCAAATTCTATTTTGCCCTGTTTATCAAAAGTGTTGGAAGAACTTGTCAACTGACTGGCTTTCTTGACGTCTATAGTATTCTCTCTGGTATGCAATCTGGTTTCCGCTCAGGTTATGGATGTGTCACTGCAAACTTAAAGGTCCTAAATGATGTCACCATTGCCCTTGACTCTAAGCAATGTTGTGCTGCTATTTTTATTGACTTGGCCAAAGCTTTTGATACGGTAGTCCATCCTTGTGGGCCGGCTAAGGAGGATTGGTGTCTCTGAGGGGTCTTTGGCCTGGTTTGCTAACTACCTCTCTCAAAGAGTGCAGTGTATAAAGTCAGAACGTCTGCTGTCTCAGCCACTGCCTGTCACCAAGGGAGTACCCCAAGGCTCCATCCTAGGCCCCACGCTCTTCTCAATTTACATCAACAACATAGCTCAGGCAGTAGGAAGCTCTCTCGTCCCATTTATATGCAGATAGTCTTATACTCAGCTGGCCCCTCCCAGGATTTTGTGTTAAACGCTCTACAACAAAGCTCAGTGTCCAACAAGCTTTCTCTGCCCTTAACCTTGTTCTAAACCCCTCCAAAACAAAGGTCATGTAGTTTGGTAAGAATGCCCCTTTCCCCACCGGTGTGATTACTATTTATTTAAACTTTATTTAACTAGGCAAGTCAGTTAAGAACAAAATCTTATTTACAATGACTGCCAACCCCGGCCAATCTTGGGCCAATCGTGCACTGCCCTATGGGACTCCCAATCACGTCCGGATTGTGATACAGCCTGGAATTGAACCAGGGTCTGTAGTGACGCCTCAAGCACAGATGCAGTGCTCCACTCGGGAGCCCACCTCTGAGGGTTTAGAGCTTGAGGTAATCACCTCATACAAGTACTTGGGAGTACGGCTAGACGGTACACTGTCCTTCTCTCAGCACATATCAAAGCTGCAGGCTAAGGTTAAATCTAGACTTGGTTTCCTCTATCGTAATCGCTCCTCTTTCACCCCAGCTGCCAAACTAACCCTGATTCAGATGACCATCCTACCCATGCTAGATTACGGAGACGTAATTTATAGATCGGCAGGTAAGGGTGCTCTCGAGCGGCTAGATGTTCTTTACCATTCGGCCATCAGATTTGCCAACAGTGCTCCTTATCGAACACATCACTGCACACAATACTCCTCTGTAAACTGGTCGTCTCTGTATACCCGTCGCAAGACCCACTGGTTGATGCTTATTTATAAAACCCTCCCGCTGAGATACCTGCTGCAGCCCTCATCCTCCACATACAACACCTGTTCTGCCAGTCCCCAAAGCACACACATCCCTGGGTCGCTCCTCGTTTCAGTTCGCTGCAGCTAGCGACTGGAACGCGCTGCAAAAAACACTCAAACTGGACAGTTTTATCTCCATCTCTTCATTCAAAGACACTCTTACTGACAGTTGTGGCTGCTTGGCGTGATGTATTGTTGTCTCTACCTTCTTGCCCTTTGTGCTGTTGTCTGTCCCAATAATGTTGCTACCATGTTTTGTGTTGCTACCATGTTTTGTGTTGCTACCATGTTGTCAAGGGGATGTTGCTACCGTGTTGTCTTAGGTCTCTGTTTATGTAGTGTTGTCGTGATGTGTGTTTTTGGCCGATTTTTTTATTGTTTTATTTTTAATCCCAGCCCCGGTCCCAGCAGGAGCCATTTGCATTTTGGTAGGCTGTCATTGTAAATAAGAATTTGTTCTTAACTGACTTGCCTAGTTAAATAAAGGTCATTAAACATATATATATTAACAAAATATACAGTCAAACTTTACAGCACAGTATACAAAATACTTTACACATTTAAACTAAATACAAGAGGTGTCACAGCATGTAGGGTTTGATTAACTTTTTTATATTTATGCAGGGTTTGACAATTTCAGTTCAATTTTAATATTTATAAAATAAACTTTTATACTAACATCACCAATCCTAAGGATGTACAATTGTTTAATTCTCCCCAATTCAATGTGGTCAAACATCCGTTTGGGTAGTAACATACTGTCCCATCGGGGGAAAGTACTGTTACATACATTATTTAGATGGTGAATGACGCAAACTAGTTTAACCACTTGTAGCTCCTAAGCACAATTTAACCAGGCGCTCTAGACTACAGTCCATAGGGTCTGTGCAGCAGGGCTGAACGTTTGCTAGCCAACTAACGTGAAGGTGATTCTTAACAATGCACAATGTGTTAATTAGCATATTGGGTCTTTCAATGACGATATCTTTGTCCAGTTCTGCTACTGAATTCTAGTGATTTGATATTTGTGACTCTGAGAAAGACCAGGGCTTTTACAATGATGTAGTTGCTAACTAGCTAGTCGCCTGGCTGATGAAACGTTAGCTGGGTAATCTTGTAGAGCTGGGGGCGAAAGGCTCTTATGTAGTTAAGTATTTGTCTTATGCGGTAACTAGGTGGTTACCAAACCATCTATTTGTCTAGTCATGTCGGTAACAGGTGATGTGTTCCAGGGGTTCTGATGTCACCGACCACGAGGCTGGTCTGTCTACAGAGGAGACGCTGTCCCCATGATGTCAGAGGCTGTCATAACAATAGGCCACTTAGCAGACGCTTTTATCCAAAGCGACTTACAGTCACGTGTGCACACATTTGTACGTACAGTGGGGAGAACAAGTATTTGATACACTGCCAATTTTGCTGGTTTTCCTACTTACAAAGCATGTAGAGGTCTGTAATTTGTATCATAGGTACACTTCAACTGCAGAGAGACGGAATCTAAAACAAATATCCAGAAAATCACATTGTATGATTTTTAAGTAATGAATGTGCATTTTATTGCATGACATAAGTATTTGATACATCAGAAAAGCAGAACTTAATATTTGGTACAGAAACCTTTGTTTGCAATTACAGAGATCATGCGTTTCCTGTAGGTCTTGACCAGGTTTGCACACACTGTAGCAGGGATTTTGGCCCACTCCTCCATACAGACCTTCTCCAGATCCTTCAGGTTTCGGGGCTGTCGCGCTGGGCAATACAGACTTTCAACTCCCTCCAAAGATTTTCTATTGGGTTCAGGTCTGGAGACTGGCTAAGCCACTCCAGGACCTTGAGATGCTTCTTACGGAGCCACTCCTAAGTTGCCCTGGCTGTGTGTTTCGGGTCGTGCCACTCCTTAGTTGCCCTGGCTGTGTGTTTCGGGTCGTTGTCATGCTGGAAGACCCAGCCACGACCCATCTTCAATGCTCTTACTGAGGGAAGGAGGTTGTTGGCCAAGATCTCGCGATACATGGCCCCATCCATCCTCCCTCAATACGGTGCAGTTGTCCTGTCCCCTTTGCAGAAAAGCATCCCCAAAGAATGATGTTTCCACCTCCATGCTTCACGGTTGGAATGGTGTTCTTGGGGTTGTACTCATCCTTCTTCTTTTTCCAAACACGGCGAGTGGAGTTTAGACCAAAAAGCTCTATTTTTCTCTCATCAGACCACATTACCTTCTCCCATTCCTCCTCAGTCCCCTTCTCATAATTAATTGTTTGCTTTTGGAATAGCTGAGAAAAGTGCTGGGTAGCGACACCAAGCATGCCATCTCCATCCTCAACCGTCTCCCCGTCTTGATTCAATAAAGCCGAAATGGTCCTCCTCTTTCCCCGTGACTTAATTTGTTTGAAAAAATATGCAGAGCACTTCTCATCATTATCCCATTTATCTTGCTGACTTTTAAACATGAAATCTCGAGCTTTCTTTTCAAAAAAAGGCCTGCTGCTTTTTCTGCAGGATACACAATGTGTCTTTATCTAAACCACCACCATTCAAATTCACCTTGGATGTGCAGATCTTCTAGTTCGTTCTGCAACTTATAAAATTCTTTGTATTTATTACGTGCTTTATCTTTGCAATAATTCTGAATAAAAATCTTGATTCGTAATTTTGTGCTCTCCCACCAGTCTATGACAGTAGAATAAAAGGATTTCATGGTTACACAGCCCTGGAAAAAAATACCTAAATCTAGTCTCAAATGTTTTGTCATGTAAAATACCATTATTAATTTTCCAATATCCTTTTCCAAATTCAATTGTTTTTAATTCTACTGTCACAGACAGGCAACTGTGGTCAGAATAAAAAACCGGAGTGACGCGTGCAGAGGACACACCGAGTCCACGCGGAACAAACACATAATCTATGCGGCTCCTCGCGCCCCTGCTGTTTCCCCAGGTGAAACCGGGATCATTTGCATGCGCCACTCTATAAGTATCCACCAAATTATATTTCTCTATTAGATTTTTACAAGATGCCCGCCCAGATTACCCCGGTCATATGATACATTAAAATCTCCCCCATTATAACCTGTCTGTTTGTCATAAAAATAGCGTCTAGGTTGTTCAGCATTTCCCTCCTTTCCTTGGGTGTCGATGGTGCATATACATTAATTAACCGAAGACATTTGCCCCTCCGATCAATATCTACTATTAAAACCCTCCCGTGTACTGCCGAAAAACTTCCCACTATTTTTAAATCCCTATTTCCACATAGAACACCAACCCCTGTAGAATGCACCCGCCAACACTCCACCTTGACTCTCCCTGAACCCATTCCCTCGTAAATCTCTCCACATCATTTTGATCTTTTAAATGTACTTCTTGTAAAAAAACACAGAGAAGCAAATGGAGGACAAATGGGAAAAAAACTGTCGCCCTTTTAACGGGGTTCCTAAGCCCTCTAGCGTTTATGCTAGCTATGTTCAAAAGGGACGACATGGGGAAAAGGAGGGAAGCAGACAACTATCTAAATATGACATGAATTTCCAGACTCACTTTAAGTACAGTTCCTCGTTAGGAGGCCTGTCTGGGAAACGTGTGGTCCCCCGGGGGAGGACTGTCCACAAAGATAGGGGTCGGGAAAACACTTTCCTCCTCAGTCAGTGTGGGTGCTGGAACACCGCTGGGTGCGAGACCGCTGCTGTCGGTAGAGCTCGCGCCTGACAGGGAAAGCAGAGTCTCCTCTGCGCTGCCCGGGTTTCCCGCGCTTTTCTCCTCAGACTCCCCGCTTGCAAAACAACTGAAACGATTCCCCCCCAGGGCGGACTCCTCCGTCGCCTCCATGCGGATGAGTGGGGAAACAGGGCTCATCTGCTTCCTCTTGACAGAGCACTTCCTCCTCTCTCCCACCGTGGTCCAGCTCTCCGGAGCGGAGGGCGCGGTGGGCTCTCCCGTAGCCTCCCTCCATTTGCTTGCTCCAACTCCTGTCTCCCGCTCCGCTCTCCTCATGAGGTGATGATGGCGCCTCACTCCCGCTCTCCTCAGACTCTCGCAGTTCTCTCTCCATCACTAGCTCCTTCACGACCTCCTCAATAGCGCGTAGCTCTCATAACTTTTCCCTCATCTGTCTTTTTCCCGCTCACCGCTCTGGCGCAGGAGGGGGCTGCCTTTGGGCAGTGACGGAACAGGTGCTCCTCTGAGCTGCACAGACTGCAGCGCTTAGGCACGGTGCAATCCCTCATTACATGGCCGAGGGGCCCCACAGTTTCTGCACCTTGTCTGGGTGCAGGCATCAGCAAGGTGCCCGTACGTGCTGCACTTCCTGCAAAAACGAGGCTGCCCAGCATACATGAGGTAACCCCTGTCTGCACCGATAGAAAAAGACGCGGGAGGATGGAGGTAGCCATCATGGCCGCTCTCGTCTTCCTTTAGCAGGACGCGAAACTGCCTCTTCCCTGTCCAGATGCCTAGGGCGTCCTTAATGTCTCTCACTCCTGGCAAGATGGTCACATACCGGCTGAGGTAGCACACTAGCGTTTCTTCTGTGACCCAGGGGTTGAACATGTGCACCGTTAGCACCCTCAGATTGTGCCTGCACAGGGACTCAACTGAAAGCTACTGAGGGCGGGTGCTGTCGAGTTCGCTCGGAAGAGCCCTCTCACCTCCTCCAGCCTGGTGATGGTGTAGAACGACACATCATAAAACTTCTCCGGTGTGTTTTGTTGCAGACAGTGCACATCGTCTGCTGTCAGGCGGAGGTCCAAAAAAGAACGTCCTTTCCAAAAAATAACTCTTTCCATCAACTTTTCTTTTCCAGTCCATTGAAAACGAAGGCAGCGTGTTCTTCAGTCCGGCGGCTGCCGACTGTGACGTGGGACGATGACGACATCGCTCCACCTTCAGGATCTCCTTGGTACTGCACTTGATCTTGATCTTAGCCAAAAGGCGAGAAGCGATACCGCAATGCTTTCGGAAGGAAGGTGCCGTTCTCCGACAGGACAAATTCATTGACGGATTCACCAAAATGAGCGCTGTAAACTTTCCGCCAAATATCAAAGATGATGGTTTTAAAATTGGTGGCATAGATTCGGAGTTGATCAACCTCGAAATAGCCACTTTTGACTGTTACAATGTAACAAATTGGTAGGTTTCATAGTCACGTGGACATCCGCCCTCCAATCGGAATCGAGAGAAAGCCTTGTCGAATTAAAACCAGATTAACAGCTAAATTGGAATAATAATCTATCAAATACAGGTGGGGAAAATAATTTGGAGATAACATTATTGACATAACATTTGATTTTATATCAAATATCTCTGGTAGCAATACTGCCACAAGGGAACTGAGGTATTGTCCACTTGGTGGCGCCAGAGTTCAGAGTTCCACCGTCGCCTTGTCCAAGCTGTACTATGTGGTCAATCAAAATGCACTTGAATGTTGAACCACTTGACTTCAACATATACAGCACATCATCAACGCTAATAATGTATACAATAAAAAAAAAGCCTATGTGTTTTTAAATCAGTCTGTAGAGCCTTGTATGATATGGCCATTGTGAGGAGGCCTGCATAAAGTCGTCCTCCTAAATTACTAGAGGCCAAACTTCCACGATGTCCACGACACTGGACTGTAATGATAGCTTGGTCTACAGTGCGGCCTACGGAGCGGTCCTGGCTGCATAAATGTGTGCTCCTGCATAATAAACTTTTGCAAACATGGCATACTTTTACAATTAGGCTTACTCAGTCAATACAACACACTTCATATCATGCACATAAAATACCATTAGGCCTATTGCATTGGAGAGCCTTTACACACGAAATACTGTATATTGATGAATAACAAATACACTGGGTTTGATTCATCCTGAAAGTTGTCATATTCAAGTTCAATCCATGAACTATTGGAATGTGGAAAAACGGTACAATAGTGGTTGAACAATAATCCTATAAATCCTACCTGAATTCTCACTAATCATGGAACTGACAACGGTCCAGTCGTCGTTAACGGTGCGCCAGGCTCCAGGTTTAACCTGCTACATGTGGTCTGAGTTCCATAATGATTCAAATAGACTAAAATGTCCAAAATTATCGCTCAAATAAATGTATGTGGGTATTACTGACGGTTCTCCAGATAGTGGCTAATATTTAACATGATACAAATGGTCAAATAAAAGCCTGGGAATATCATCAAAACATTCTGAAGCGCATACATCAACTCGGCAGGTTTAGCCTCACGGGAAGCCTATAGCTTGGGTCTCCAAATTTCATCCACGCAAATTATGAGGGCACACAATCAGAAATCTCAGTAACCGCACAGCTATTTCTATGCTATTTCACTGTCATGTTGATATGATTTTCATCCACTGGTCCGTTTGCTTCCATATGACTGGTTTCACATTCGTCTCCAGGGATCATAAAGAAAAATCATCTACATTTACAATCCCCTTCTCCAAACGGATTATTAATTTACCTAACTGTTTTCGATAGATCAATCAAGTTATAAATTACAGCATGGAGAATAGTGTTATTCTATTAGAAAAAAATTCAGTAAATGCTTTTTCCACTTGGAACCGGAAGGTTCACATGACCTTGATCATGGTTTCCTCCCGGTGGTGGAATTATTAGGAATTAAGTCAAAGTCAGAATATGGTTTATCTGTAGACACACCGCCACAGCTTCATTTATTCGAGCTCCACCTCAAACGAATAGGGGGGTGAATAGTATGCTATTCTCATTCTTAAATTCAAGGTCAGAATACGCATAGAGAGAAAAGCGCATAAATAGGTAATTGAGTTCCGTTACACAAGCGCTTAACTTGGGTCGGAATCTCGGCCATTCTGAATATTAGCCAGCTATTTATAGCCCATTTCACTGTGGAAAGAGGCCCCGAGTAGATTTAATTGTCATGTTGATATGATTTTCAGTTTGCTTCCATATGGCTGGTTTCACATTCGTCTCCAGGATCATAAGGAAGAATCATCGAAAACAATTCCTCCCAAACGGATTACTAAGTTACCTAGCTCTTATCCAACACAACACTAAACAATACATTCATTCCACTATAACGGTGACAAACGGTGCCCACAAACTGTTAAGGCCTACATAAAGCTGTCCCAACAGCAGAGTCCCAACAGCAGAGTCCCAACACCTTACCACCCCGCTACACCTGGCTACATTTACATTTACATTTTAGTCATTTAGCAGACGCTCTTATCCAGAGCGACTTACAGGAGCAATTAGGGTTAAGTGCCTTGCTCAAGGGACATTTATCGTCATTTAGCAGACGCTCTTAAACAGAGCGACTCACAAATTGGTGCATTCACCCTATAGGCAGTGGGATAACCACTTTACAATTTTGGGGGGTAGAAGGATTACTTTATCCTATCCCAGGTATTCCTTAAAGAGGTGGGGTTTCAAATGTCTCCGGAAGGTGGTGAGTGACTCCGCTGTCCTGGCGTCGTGAGGGAGCTTGTTCCACCATTGGGGTGCCAGAGCAGCGAACAGCTTTGACTGGGCTGAGCGGGAACTATGCTTCCGCAGAGGAAGGGGAGCCAGCAGGCCAGGAGGGGGGATGAACGCAATGCCCTCGTTTGGGTGTAGGGACTGATCAAAGCCCGAAGGGCACAGAGGTGCCGTTCCCCTCACTGCTCCATAGGCAAGCACTATGGTCTTGTAGCGGATGCGAGCTTCAACTGGAAGCCAGTGGAGTGTGTGGAGGAGGGGGGGTGACGTGAGAAAACTTGGGAAGGTTGAACACCAGACGGGCTGCGGCATTCTGGATGAGTTGTAGGGGTTTAATGGCACAGGCAGGGAGGCCAGCCAACAGCGAGTTGCAGTAGTCCAGACGGGGAGATGACAAGTGCCTGGATTAGGACCTGTGCCGCTTCCTGTGTAAGGCAGGGTCGTATCTCCGAATGTTGTAGAGCATGAACCTGCAGGGAGCGGGTCACCGCCTGATGTTAGCGGAGAACGACAGGGTGTTGTCCAGGGTCACGCCAAGGCTCTTCGCACTCTGGGAGGAGGACACAACGGAGTTGTCAACCGTGATGGCGAGATCATGGAACGGGCAGTCCTTCCCCGGGAGGAAGAGCAGCTCCGTCTTGCCAGGGTTCAGCTTTAGGTGGTGACCCGTCATCCATACTGATATGTCTGCCAGACATGCAGAGATGCGATTCGCCACCTGGTTATCAGAAGGGGGAAAGGAGAAGATTAGTTGTGTATCGTCAGCGTAGCAATGATAGGAGAGGCCAGAGGATATGACAGAGCCAAGTGACTTGGTGTATAGGGAGAAAAGGAGAGGGCCTAGAACTGAGCCCTGGGGGACACCAGTGGTGAGAGCATTGTCGTGGTGCGGAGACAGCTTCTCGCCACGCCACTTGGTAGGAGCGACCGGTCAGGTAGGACGCAAACCAGGAGTGAGCCGCGCCGGAGATGCCCAGCTCGGAGAGGGTGGAGAGGAGGATCTGATGGTTCACAGTATCAAAGGCAGCAGACAGGTCTAGAAGGACAAGAGCAGAGAGAGAGAGAGTTAGCTTTAGCAGTGCGTGGAGAGCCTCCGTGACACAGAGAAGAGCAGTCTCAGTTGAACGACCAGTCCTGAAACCTGACTGGTTTGGATCAAGAAGGTCATTCTGAGAGAGATAGCAAGAGAGTTGGCTAAAGACGGTACGCTCAATAGTTTTGGAAAGAAAAGAAAGAAGGGATACTGGTCTGTAGTTGTTGACATCAGTGGGATCGAGTGTTGGTTTTTGAGAAGGGGGAGCAACTCTCGCTCTCTTGAAGACGGAAGGGACATGGCCAGCGGTCAAGGATGAGTTGATCAGCGAGGTGAGGTAGGGGAGAAGGTCACCGGAGATGGTCTGGAGAAGAGAGGAGGGGATGGGGTCAAGCGGGCAGGTTGTTGGGCGGCCTGCAGTCACAAGTCGCAGGATTTTATCTGGAGAGAGAGGGAGAAAGAAGTCAAAGCATAGGGTAGGGCAGTGTGAGTAGGACCAGCAGTGTCATTAGACTTAACAAACGAGGATCGGATGTCGTCAACCTTCTTTTCAAAGTGGTTGACGAAGTCATCCACAGAGAGAGGAGGAGGGGGGAGGATTCAGCAGTGAGGAAAATGTGGCAAATAGCTTCCTAGGGTTAGAGGCAGATGCTTGGAATTTAGAGTGGTAGAAAGTGGCCTTAGCAGCAGAAACAGATGAAGAAAATGTAGAGAGGAGGGAGTGAAAAGATGCCAGGTCGGCAGGGGAGTTTAGTTTTTTCCATTTCCGCTCCGCTGCCCGGAGCTCTGTTCTGTGAGCTCGCAATGAGTCATCAAGCCACGGAGCTGGAGGGAGGACCGAGCCGGCCGGGAGGATAGGGGACACAGAGAGTCAAAGGATGCAGAAAGGGGAGGAGAGGAGGGTTGAGGAGGCAGAATCAGGAGATTGGAGGGAGAAGGATTGAGCAGAGGGAAGAGATGATAGGATGGAAGAGGAGAGAGTAGTGGGAGAGAGAGAGCGAGGTTGCGGGGCGCATTACCATCTGTGTAGGGGGCAGAGTGAGTAGTGTGGCTATCAGGCGGAGCCTTGTCTGGCAGTTGAAACAGTTCATTCAGCCTCATTTAATGCCTTTAAAAAAAAAACATAGCTGATGTGGCTGACTTGACTTAAACAAATGTGGTTTCTACTGACAATTGAGATGTACAAACTATGGCATAAGGGGGACGACGAGCGGATAAGAGGCAATCCGTATTTTATTAGGACATTAATGAGCAAACTAGGACGGAGGTAGTCAATATAACTATTTGTTCAGCACTTTGAAATGTACAGCGACAGAATTCAGAACCTGGGCCGTTCTTACAGTGTTCTCCTGTACACCAAGTCAGAACCGAGGATAAATGAAGGGGACATATACACAGACAATGAAAGCTCCTACAATATTCAATGACTACATTTCTCTAAAACAGGATATAGGCTACATGTGCACCACCAAAATGGTCCATCTTGGGCAAATTTTGTCATGAAACTTGAAGGACAAGTTCAAGTAGACCAGGTCAATAGGGGATGTTAATAATTCAATGTGTTTTCTTTATTTAATTACAGCTGCATAGCTAATGTACTTTTTGTGTACAATTTTTTTAAAATATCTATATTGTAAATACACCTGATTGTAAAAGTTTTGTATATTTTGGTTTGGTCCATCGTGGGTTATCTGTACTTATTGGTTCTCTTTGCCTGACCTTCAACTAGCAACGTATGTTGTCCTTGACTCCGTAATTTGTCAATATAAAACTTGGTAATGTTACACAAAGTGCTGTTAAGCAACTATAGGTTGTGTTACAATGTGGACAATATAAAGATTTATGTTAACAAGTTTCACCGAGCTCGCTAATTAGGGACCTATTGTCACACCCGTCGCTATGGCGGGCCATAGGGGGCCGGGCCCGCCCCCAAAATGCTTGTGCCCCCCCCACTTGAGGCACATCTTTGAACAAAATTACTTTAATTTTATATTATAATAGTTGCTAATTTTGTGTTGCATTCTTTATCATATAAAACATTAAAAAATATAAAGAAACAATTGTGTGATTTTGTTTGATTGATGGGAATCTACACTGCAACAGCCTATCACGGTTAATAAAAGAATGTGGCTACGTACGTTACGTAGCCTACGTCAGTAGCCGCTCAACAGTTACCGCGCATTTTTGAAAGCTGGATGAGTTTTCGCCGGTTTACTCGCTTCAGTTCGTCATGGATATCCGTAAGTGGTTGAAAAGCCCACCAACAGTCTCTCTGCCAAATTGGAATACGACACCGACGCCTCCTGATGTTGTAGTTGGAGAAGGAGACCTGGACGATAGTCTGAGCCTGATGCTAGTAGCTCCGTGGATGCCGAACCCTGGGCCTGGCAGGACCTGCAGGTCAAGTGCGTAACCGCGATTGGGGCAGCATTTGGGCCACAACCGCCTGTTGAATCAGTGGGTGTGAGTGACCTCGGCATGGACAAACCCAAACAAACCGCGGAGGTTCTTATTAATTGGAAATATCCAGTCAAAATGTTTGGTTATAAAACCGATCATTTTCCTCTAGCTGGTATTTGAACAGGGAGTTGCTTGAGTACTCGGTGGAAAAGGACTCCGCAGTTTGTTATGCTTGCAGGAAATTCAAATCGTATCATCGGATTCGACCTTCTCCATTAAGGGATTTAATGATTGGAAACATGCAATTGGAACAGGCAAGGGCTTAAATAAGCATGCAGCTTCAAAAGAACATTTAGCCTGTGAAGCAATGTGGAGAGATTCAGAAAAACGTAGAGAGACAGGAAAAGAGATTTCCACCTCTTAAATTCAGAGCAGCTGGCTCGCAACAGATACTACATGTCAGCTGTAATTGATAGGTTGGAGTTTTTAGTGGTGAATCAATTGCCGTTACGTGGAGATAATGCTGGTTTTGCCAGTGTGCTGGATGATAATAGCTCAATGGGGCTGTTTTTGTCTCTCTTTTGAGTACACCATGCGCAAAGATCCCGAACGACACGGATTACAAAAACAATCCCACACAATGCACGCTATACCAGCCCACAGATACAAAAACGAGATTATCGAAATGATGAGCAAACTTCGTGACAGAGGAGATAGTGAGACAAGTCGGCGATAGCTGGTATTCAATTAAAGTGGATGGCACACGGGATCCTTTAGGCCAAGAAAACATATCTGTAGTTGTGCGTTTTGTTGACAAAAACTATGGTCTGTGTGAGCGCCTCTTGGTAATGGCCACATCTGAGAAAGGTGATGCAGAGGCTCTGACAGGTGTCATCTTTGATGAGCTCACCAGCGCCAGACTCGGCACGGACAAAATCCTGAGTCAAGTTTATGATGGCGCATCACTCATGTCTGGCAGGCACTGGTGGTGTGCAGAAATTGCTCCAAAACAAGCTGGATCGTAACATACCATATATTCACTGCTTAATCACCAACCATCTGGTTGTGATTCATGCCATGTCCAGTGAAGCAGCTGTCGATGATTTTT
Organism: Coregonus clupeaformis; assembly: GCF_020615455.1. NCBI lineage: Eukaryota > Metazoa > Chordata > Actinopteri > Salmoniformes > Salmonidae > Coregonus > Coregonus clupeaformis. The sequence continues at coordinate 47,702 of NW_025536754.1, forward strand.
TTTGGAGTATGCAACATGCTGTACAACTTCATCAGGAAGCCAACCGTGGCTATTCTGTACAAAGGCGATACCCTGAAACGTCTCTGACCAGAGATGGACTGGCCACTTGGCAACGGAGTTGTGGTGAAGAGTTTTCACGACATCCACATTACTGACCGAGGTGGAAAAACACACGAGGCCTTGGAGCGGATGTGGCGCGTCGAGGCTACGCGGCTGCTTCCTGCCGTTACGCAGCGCAGTTTTAATTTAATTGTGCACCTTGTTATGAAACTGTTGTCACTTTTCGAGCCGCCTAACAGACTACTACAGGCCGAAGATATCCGGACATGTTCACTGCGGTGACGCTTGCGAACAGCGCTTCTGACTGCGTGAAGACACTGCGTGTGGGATCTCTGCGCTCCTCCAGCATCGGCCACCGAGGCTGTGCCGGTGACCGACCCTGTCCAAGCAAGAGAAGACGCACAATTAATAAGAACCTCCGCGGATTTGCAGTTGAAGAAACAGTTGGTCAGCCAGCAAAGTGACACAGATGAAAAGACTGAGTTCGCTGAGGTTGTTTTACAGTGTTATCGATGCTGTGCAAGGAGAGATGAATGCGCGTTTTGGAGAGCGCAGTAGCGAGCTCATTGGCGCACTGGCTGCTTTGAACCCAGAGGCCGAGGATAATTTCTGGACCCATCAAAGGTAACCCCTCTCCTGGTATTAGCTGGAACTGATGTGGTTGAATCTGAATATACTGTGGCCCGTGAGTTCCTGGTGAAGAAAATGACTTCTGACACCCCGGTTCCCCCGAAGATGGAAAATGGACAATAGCCAACATCCTCAGCACATTCAACAGTGAACTCAGGCTATGCCGACTGTTTCATACAGCCTACACACTTGTCCCTAACTTGGAGCTTCCACAGCAATGTGAACTCATTTTCCACACTCAAAAGCGTCTTCTCAGAGCATCGGCGCAGTATGCGCACAGACGCAAGCGCCAGCTGATAATCAGCTTGCTTTCGAAAAAGGACCTCACTCACAAGTTTAAGTCCGAGTGGAAGGAGTTACTTTGACGAGAGGTTCTGCTCGAGAACGCCGCTGCTGTGCTGACAGGAGGGACCGGAGAGAGATAGCGCTGCCTCCACTCAAAGTCCCGGTAGGTTCAAAGTCTCTCTGTGTGTGTGTGTGTGTGTGTATATGCGTGTGTGTGTGTGTGTGTGTGTGTCTCATGGCAATGCATATCCCTCTGTTGACTGCTTTAAAATGTTAATCTGTTTGGAGAGCTGCTTCTGGTGTTACGTCTAATATGTTGTATAGTCAAGGTTTTATGGATATTCATAACATTGCTTCTATAATGTGGTGTAGGCTATAGGTATCTTGGTGGTGTATTGCTGTTGGTTATGTTTAATGTGATGATTACGTAAGCTGCGCAAATAGAGGATACGATTATTATAAATATACGTACTGTAGGCTAATAATAATTGTGCCTTGCCCTCCATGCATTTCATATGCCCCACTTAAGACGAGGGTCTGGCGACGGGTCATGCCTATTGTAATATGTGAGGGGTTTTCAAGTGTGCTCACGCAGGTGCCCGAGAGCTGTGACTGCACCAAGGCTGCTGCTAACCATATTGTGCGTTGTCTCTTCGTGTGCAGGGCAAAGAAAAAGAATCCAACCAGCAGACCTCCAGTTGTAGCAGTGTCCCTAATTAAAAAGATAACAACGCAGAACGAACCAAGCTACACTAGCTTGCTAGCTAAGATTTTGAAAGTATGATGTTGATATGATCAGTTCAATCAAACCTGGACTTTGATAACAAAGTTTCATGACACAATTTGGCCCAAGATGGACCATTTTGCCACCTTCTTTTTCAAGTGAGCACAGCACCAACTGTGAGTCTGAGAATGTGATTGTATGCTGCTGATGTCTGTAATATGTAGGGGAGGATATATGTATACTGTAAAGAGGGTAATCTAAGTGTAGTAAGCTGTTAGAGCCACACATGTGCCCTCACCCTAATTTCCGACTACTGTTCTGACTCAGTAAGTGGCGCACATGTCTATATCCTGTTTTAGAAATGTAATCATTGATTATTGTAAGAGTCTTTCATTGTCTGTGTATACTCCCCTCCATTTAACCTACGGTTCTGACTTGGTGTAGCAGGGAGAACACTGGAAGAACGGACTAGGTTTCTGCAATTCTGTCGGCTGTACATTTTTCGGGCATGAACAAATAGGGTTATATTGACAACCTCCGTCCTAGTTTGCTCTATGAATGTCCGACTGGAAAAATTAACGGATTGGCCTCTTATCCGCCGTCCCCCTTATGCCATAGTTTGTACATCTCAATTGTAGGAACTACACTTTATTTTATCAAGTCAGCCATATCAGCTATGAAAGCATATAATGGAGGCTGAATGAACTGTTTCGCTGCCAAGGACAAGGCTCCGCTGATAGCCAGCGGTGGTAGGTGTTGGGACTGCTGTTGGGACAGCTTTTGTAGGCCCCACAGTTTGGGGCACCCGTTTGTCACGCGTAGGTGCAATAATGTATTGACGTTTTAGTGTTGAGTTGAGCAAGAGCTAGGTAAATTAGTAATCTGTTTGGAGAAAGGAATTGTTTTAGAT